>NC_056522.1:29702686-29793909 GCF_019175285.1 Sceloporus undulatus | reverse complement strand
GCAAAGAGCCTGGAGGGTGAGAGGTACTCAGCAACCCATTTCCTTGAATCTAGGTCTCACAGATCAGATCAAGGTGACTCCTACACGTCTCCATTTTCCTCCTGATTGTAACCCGGAACACGCCCAATGCTAGATATTAATTATGAAACCCTTATATCCAGTGGAGGGGTGCAGGGTGTGCTAACATGTAAGGTGGTTGAACTGCATAGTCACTGGGTCCACGTTGCTTAGAACTTGAAAGACATCCAGTTGGACTGAAAAAGTAATTCACAATTTCTCTCTGGGTTTTTACTTAACCGGCTGTTGTGGTATTAATTAAAGTGTTGGCACTGGAAGGGCACATACATAGTTTTGACAAGTGCTGCTCTGGGCTTACAGAATACAGCGCCAAGCAAAAGGAAACAAAAGGTAGCTGAATCTTGGCCCATAATACTTTCTGTTTTTCTTCCTGTTTTCAACGTTTTTGTGTCTCCCCAACATTTCTATTTTGGGCTAACAAACCATAATAAATGGTGAATTTTTCCAGACTTAGCTTCCAATAAATGCTGGTACAAATCTTCAAAAGGGAAATGAGATGGGCAAATGAGATTTACAAAATTCCCCACCAGTGAATTGAATAAATATTTTAACAGCTAGTCAAACATGCAAGAAAGTTTGAGATTTTTCCTGCTGACTATCCAAGTTTTATGCAAAGTTATAAAAGAAATAAGTGATAAATATCCCAGTATATCCTCTGTGGAACCTACTAGCTGCAACCATTTTGTTAGATGCCTTGTATTTATTTATTTTGTTAATTTATATCCCACTTTTCACCCAGTATGGAGACCCAAGGCGGGACAAACCGAACACAGCTGGCAACAAAATATGTACTCTGTGGTTGCTTTTTGAGATTATTATATTGCTGTAGGATTATTTTCTAGATGGAATAAGAGAATACATTGTTTAATATGCATTATGTCAACTATACGAAACTGTAATGAAGGTTGTTGTTATATTTGTTACATAATGAGTTTAACTCAGTTACTAATAAATATATGCAACTTAGAAAAGCAGTAAATATTTGCATAGTTTACTAAAAGTTACATGAGTAGTATATAATTAGTACCAGACTTTCCTTCTTAGCTTTTGAGCTTCCTGGTTTAGAGACCTCCTGTGTATAAGGGTACATGCTTTAAATTTTCTTTTTGGCCCCAGTTAAACCAAAGCCCAGCTAGAAACAAAGAAACATCTCAATTGCGCACTGCAGCCCCACACAACAAGCACAACTGGGTTCCTTGTAAGCAGAGAACCAGTGATGGTTGGATGGAGTATTTATTCAAAGAATACTATGCTGCTACTTTTAAGACATCATAAGTTTTATTAAATTAAATTAACAAGGTGGAATATTTTTTATAGCTACATAAGCTCAAGGTACTCTTCTGAAGTAAATTGTATTTCTTTGTGCATAGATTATTTATGACTTGACAGTCCTCTTATAAGCTAACAGAAAGTGATCAGTAAACACAGAAATATAAAATTTGTTTGCTCACAGTAACTATATTGCATTCTCAAAAATTGAGGCATGTTTTCCTTAGTATTTATTTGTGGTTCATCTGTAAAACTGAAAATAGCCCATTGGGATGTTCTTACCATTTTCCTCAGGGGGGGAAATGAGAAAGAAAGGGTTGTATTTTTGAAGGCACATAATAGTCTACCAGAAAATGTTTACATCTGATCTGATCAAAAGTCTTCTGTATATGAATGTGTGTGGGAGGTCTGGTTCTACATAAATGGATTAACAGAGTATCAAAACATTGGAGCGCTTACCTTTTATAAAAATGTTCTTCCTGAAGCTTAAAATGCCTTAAGGGAAAAAAACCTTCCACTTATTTTGTAGGTATGGGGTATGTATCCTTAAGCTTTTCATGTAATTGCAGGTTGATGAAACAAAAGATGTCCTCGGTTTTAACAAAATGCAGTGAGCATATAAACAAGATACTTAACATTTTGTGTGTCGTTATTTTTTGGACATTAGAATTCATACTGTCTATAACTCTGGAATCTGATATCCAAGTTTTCAATAATTTAACCCCCATATCATACCTTCTTAAAATTAACAGATTTTGATCTGCTTTCAGAGTTTTCCGCTTTGGCTGCATTTGCATATGACAAACAGTAACCAGGATCTGTCTCCTGGTACATGCAGCTCATACACAAGAGCAAATAATATTAATCTGGAAATGATGGTTTATTCCAATATCTTGTTCCTGGGATCCTGGCTGCTCTCCTAAATAAGCTAGAACACAGAAACCAGTAACAACCTATAGTTTGTCACTGGTTTAGATCTTAGCTTGTGTACAAGCAACAAACCAGTATTCATGTTTTAGTCATCATGATAGGATTCAGATTAATTTTATCTGTTTACAGAAAGGAGAGAATGAATGTACAACCTGCACAAGCATGCTACTTTTCGGGGTATAAAGAATATTGTGATTTCACATTCATAGTGAGTAAGAGTGTTCTAAAAAATCAAGTCACCCCAATCAAATACTCAATTACTACAGATTTTCCCATTTTTCATCTCCCTGCATAGAAGAAAACGGTTGACATTTTTCTTTTCTTTTTTTCTTTTTGCACAAAACATTGCACTTTGCATGAACACACTGAATTTTGAGAAGCATTTGTGTTCAAAAACATGCTTTGAACACTTAACAAAACTGTGTGTAGAAAACATCCTCAAATGTGAAGAAAAAAATGAGAGAATGTCCAAACTTTTGCAATTGGGCTGGCAAGGGGTGGGGATTGAAATATATTGTTCTCATGTGCAGGAATGAAATATGGAAGATTTATATCCTTAAAGGTTATATATAGCACTCAAAACATGCCAAGGTTTCTGGCTTATTTTTATGAGCAAACATCGCCATTGGCTATTGTGGGGTTGCTGCTGATAGTCTTCTTTTATTATTTCTTTCATTTAATGGCCTGAATTGTTAAGACTGCAATAGAAAACAAATGTCGAGGATAAAAGTTAAAGAACATTTCAAAGTAAACTACCTCAAGTGTGTTGTTATGTTGAATTTAGAGACATACTGTAGCTGTCTGGAATACAGTACAGTATTCAAAGAGATATTGTAGCACCTTTGAGACTGTGTGAAAGAAGATGTACCGTAAGCTTTTGCAGACTGGTCTGTTTCCTAAGATGCGTGAAGAAGGTGTTGTGTTTTTGCGTGTTTACAAGTACCCAGTCTAAATAAAAATCTGGGGCAGTGGTAGCTGCCTTTTGACATATTTTACCCTACCTTTCCCTTCACTTTCCAAGACTGGACAAAATAAATTCCCAAACCTGGACCACTGAGTAAACGGGAGTGTGCTCCTTCATTGCTGCCTCCAGTATTGTATATTTGGGCAGACAAGCCCAATTCTGCTTATTGCATATACAGTACATAAATTTGTGACTGATTGTTGATTTTAAATAGGAAAACTATGAGCATGATTTTTTGTTCCTTTAGCTGTGTGCCCAAAATAAAACATACATGTAAGCAGCATTTAGATGGCATGCAGCAAGTGCAATCGTGCCATCTCGTGGTTTCATGGACAAGAAACAAGTCTGTTCTGAGGTGGCTTTTCCTGCAAGTGAGTGGACTCCTCTGAGTGAGAAGTCTCTGTCCTAGTTCTGAAAACCACATTAAGAGATGACATTTCAGATGATGACTTTGTAGTCTGCTCCAAAGACCAAAACCGCTTGTTTGTTCTTCACCAATATAGTCTAAAATATTTCAAAATGTCAGAAAGTAAGCAAAATAAATCAAGAAAATCTAAATAAGTGCTTGTACAACCTGCTATTTGTAACATGTGACCTCCCCTTTGAAGAATACATGTCTGTACGTATTTAACTATCTATTTTTCTCTCTCTTCAGAGCTTCACTTCCATGCATGTCAATGCAGAAATGGCATTGGATTTAGCATTTGCCATCCTGTGTGGGAGCTGCTACAACAGTGGGAACAGACTGGTGCGGGGTTGTACTCTACTAGAATGGTTGCTAGAAAAAGAAGATTTGAAAGAACTGGAGGCTGCAACCATGGTAACTCACCTAACTAGTGTTGGTTTAACAACAAAAGTGACAGTAGCTGGAATGTCTCTTGCAATTTATATGAAATGCCTTGCCAAACCATATAGACCTATTTGGGAAGGGTGGGGGAACCAGTTCAAATTAAATGTTAACATTTTTAAAAAGCATTTTTCCATTTTGAATTAGTGTCCAACATTAACAGGATACAAATTTAGTCAACTAAAATCAATTCACCTGTGCCATCAATATCTACTCATAGATGTCAAAAAGTAATAACCCTGGATAAAGAAGCCATGGTTTTGGCCGAGAGACAAGCTGTGTGTTGTTTCACTTCCATTTGCACACCTCAAGTTTGGCGCTTCTTTCATAGTTTATTCAAATAGGGTTTCTTGGTCCAGATGTCACAGGAAATGGTTTTCGTAAGCCAGGATGGAAGTACCAAAACTAGGTTTGTGGAGGAAAAGGAGACATACTAGGGTTTATTAAAGAAGACTCTTATATATAAACCTATGTCTATACATGTGCTGTTGATGTTTACACAGCTTTATCCTCATGAACTTGAATCTGGAGTGAATTTGAAAACGTGCCTTGGTCACTTAAATTGATATGGGCCAACTAAAATATACGGATAGAACATCCTAGTTCACTTCTTGCAAACTTCACTCTTTCCCCAGTGTGTAGTAGCAAGCAGAAAACAGTGTCTTCTAAGAGTTTTTTCATTTATAACCAATTAACCTTGTATTGCATTTGCAAACAAATTATGCAGAAAGGTTGCTTACCGTTGGCCAAACCCAGGGAGATCAGTGCCAGAAGAAGAAAACCACAGGCATACAAACATGCCTTTCTTATGTGTGCGTTGTGCATAATGCTTAGTGTAATATCATACTGTAATGTTAATTGTCACCAGCTTCCCGCTGCATGGGCATCTAGTGAGAAAATGATCTCTAGATTACTGGATAATCCATGTTTTTTCCCTATGGGGTGTGTATGAAATCTACAGTGTTTGGAATTGGAAGGTTAAAATTAATTGGTTTTGAGTTACTGTGGTTTTAATTGGCCCACAAATACCAGGACATGGGAAGTAAATGGGGGGTAGCATTACAATCTGAGTGAACACTGGTTATAATGGAAATGTACGGCAAAATGCAGTGTTTCTATATAGACTACAGTTTTGCTGACTGTTCTAATGTTCATTTAAACAGATGGTCCCCCCCCCACAATACTTTGTGATGTATTAAATGATCATGCTGATTACAGACAATTTTCAAGTATGCAAACATTGCCCGGGAGGGTAAGCGGTGACTGCATGGCTGGAGCAAACGTATCTTAATGATAGGGACTTTTGATTTCTGTAATGTTAAGAATTACATTTAGTATGCAATATCTCTAAGGATTCTTCATTTTTAGATGAAGAAAGTAGAGAATCCAAAAATTTTAATCAGTGGAGCACCGTGTGTGCGTACCTGTATATCACACACTGAAAGAAGAAAAATTTTTCATGCTTGGAAAAGAAATAATGCATACATTCTTACATAAGCTGCCCTGGCCTTGTATTTAAAACATAAAAGGGTGCCATATTTATAAATTTTAGAGTAAAATACATTGTGGAACATTGTTCCAAAACTCTACAAAGTAGTATTCAGTTACTGAATGTGTGTTCATGCCAATACATCATACACTGATTTCTTTGAGATAACCAAATCTGCAAACCGTTATCTGAAAATTATGCTTACAGCTGTATTTGCCCTTGATGCTGCAAATAGTCACAACTATTTATTCTATGATGTGTGTTTTTCAGTTTTAAACCTTTGCAGATACTCAAGAGAATCTGACCTTGATGTTTTTAAGGGGGTGGGTGGGTTCCTTTTTCAAAAACAAAACAAAACAAGCATTCCTAAAAATAACAAGCACCACCTTAAGAGTTATTATATATTAAACAGTGTGCAGAGAAATAATATTTATGTCAACTACATACCCTTTTCATAGATTCCAGTCACCTTCCTCTTAGGCAGAGATGAGGATATTTTAGCCTTTCAGAGTGTTTTAGATTCCACTTCTACTGTTGGCCAACTGGTTCCGATGGAGTTTAAAACCAAAGTAATAATAATAATAATAAAATAATAAAATAATAATAAGCTTTATTTATATAGCACTATAAATTTACACAGCGCTGTACTTACAGTCTTTTTAATTAGATGGTTTTATTTGGAGGGCAAAAGAGTCCTCCAACTTTGGGGTGATTCACATGTTCATTTAGCCACAAGTATCACTTCAGCTCAAGAGTACATACAAAAACCAAATTGTATTTCTCCAGATGTATTCAGTGCAATTATATCTGGGCATATAATTGAATCTGGCTTCCTTTGATAAACTCTGATATACATTTACTGATCACAGTGTGATTTCCTCTTGAGTAAATGCACATAGGGTGTGTGCGTATACCTGATTCAGATTGGATGTCTCCCCTAGGTGCAGCGCTTCTCACATGTGAGTCACAACCCCTTTGGAGGTCGAATGACTTTTCACATGGATTGCCTAAGACCATTGGAAAACACTATTTCCAAGGTCTTAGGAACGGAGACACTGAAATTTTATGGTTGGGGGTCACCACAACGTGAAGAACTGTATTAAATGGTGGTGGCATAGGAAGGTTGAGAACACTGTCCTAATGTGTCATGCTACTCCCTTTGGTTGTTTATCTCATGTCAGTATGAATGCACTGCTATTGCTGCTATTGCTTATTTCTGCTTTTCTTTCTTCATGAAGGTGGGAAATGACAACCTATTTGACAAAGAAAGTGAATTTTTGGGCTGAGGAATAACAAAGGTGTATCACCTCAATAAACATCTCCTCCTGCTCCTACGGGTGACCACATCACTCCATGTGATCAACTAAAGCTGAATCAGTTGGCAAGATTTGCCTCTGATCAAGCCAGGCTTGTGACACAACTTCTTAAAGAATTGTCTCCAACACCAGAATTTTCCCAGACTGTAGAAAACAAAGTTGGCTATCCAGAATCAAAGAATATCAGTTTGCCTTAAAATATTAGGCTGGCGGGAAGCTGGAAATGACACCTACGGAAACATGAAAACAAAGAGGGAGCTGAAGATTTGCTCGCTGCTACCTGCTAATTAACAAATTACAAGCAGAAAGACGGGTACATTTATTTTGCACTTTCTCAGTGTGCAAGGAACTAACAGCAAAAAGTGTTAGATACTTCTTTGTATTCAAATCCCTTCCATCTTCATCAGATGGGATGAGGAAGTCTCCTGTGAATGCCCTCAATTTTAATCCTGGCCAATGGGTTTTGCTGAAGCTACTGGAAGAAGTAGGTCCAGAAGACATTTTTATCCATCTACCAGGTGCTGTCCACCTGTTGATCTGATATGCTGATTTATTCAGCAAGTTGTAATGCTGCAATACTTGTCTTCATGTTACTTTACAACTGTATACCATATTCTGTGCACAAGCAAATGTACAGTATCTAGTCATGGGCCAATTAAAGTATCTTAAAATAAGATGGCTTTTGTCAATTGCCAAACTGCCCTGAGAGCTCAAAACTTAATTCTTTTAAATCATGCAAGGCCTGAATTTTTGAGGAAGCATATTTCCCTTTGTAGTTACAAATACTGTGTGTAAGTACTTGGTTTCCCTTTCAGTTTAAGCATTTTGATATTACAGTAGGCCCTTGGTATCTGCTGGGTTTTGGTTCCAGGACCCTAACAAAAACTATGGATTCCAAGTCCCATTAGATAAAATGGTGTAGTGAAATGGTGTTTATGTGTAATATTCTCAGCCATGGATGATTGAATCCGTAGATAAGAAATCCATGGATACAAAAAGGTCAACCGCAGAATGCAGTGATTTGTTCTTTTCACTACAAAGGCTTATGATTGATATTCTTTAAGGAAAGCCAGCTACTCAAGACAGTCCCCCCAAAGTATTCAGGAAATAAGACTGCTGTTACTGCAGATATGAATCTGTTCATTTATTAAATACTTCAGAGATTTGAGTGGAAGAACAAATTTACCATCCCTGAGCATAATTCAATAGGGCTCACATGTTAGAATTTTGCTGTAGACATGGAGTAAGGCTGGCTGCAAGCTCTTCATCATTTTCATAAAGCGTTTTTGTTGTTTATTTTTACATTAATATATTTTATTGGTGTATAGTGTCAAATTGAAAATATTTTTCACATCTGATGATAAACATGCTACAAACAGTTTCTCTTCCTACTGTTTCTCTGATAGCTAAGAAATGTGGCATGAATGTCAATTTTCTTTAACAAGAGCTATTCTATAGTGAGACAGTAGCTCCGGTTACTACTTGCAAAGCAAAGGGTTTGTGATCATGTATCACTTTCATGTACATCAAAGATTGAAAGATGAAAAGGATGGACTTCTGCATTAGCACCTCCTAGGTGACAACTTCTTGAAACAATAATTTTAAGAAGTAAACATTTTAAATGTCCCAGAAGATGGCGCCATAATACATGCTTTTGCAACAGAACCACCGCATTGACCAACAGTGCTTTCCTATATATCAACGTTGGTGTTGTTGCACAAATTCTGCTTTAATAATGCAACTTTACTGAATTCAATCCTAAATATTTTCCCTTAAGGTACAATTTAAATCACATATACTCTAAACAAAGATGGTCTGTGCTGAGGGAAAGCTTATCCAGTTTGTTTTAAATCCATACAAATGTGAAAGAAAGCTCTCTGGACTGGCCACTTGAAAGAAGGAAATCTTTAATGCTTTAATTTTATGATATTAAATTATGTGCTTTTTATTTAAAAGCATAAATGGATAATTGATTCAAAACGGTACTGCAGTGAGCTGCCATTTCATCACATTTTTGGTGTCGTTTAACTTTTAAATTATATTTAGCTAATTTTTAATATCCTGGCTAACTATATGTATATATTTTCTGTAAGTTAAACTTCATATATTTGGCAAATCTTACCAGTGCCTGGCGCTGTATGTTGCCAAAAGGAGAGCTAATGGTGTGAGTTTAAGCAGCGTAAGTATCTCAAGAAACATAGTTAATGAGTAAACAAAATAACTTTAGAAACAGCCTTATCATTTTGTTTAAAGTATGGCTTTAAACGTTGTAATAATCCTTTTAGTTTATGGACAGCAAATAATTGACATCATCTTGTGTGCATTTCATCACACCATGAGTTACTGTATAACTTTTCATCAGAAACCTTTAAACCTTAAACAGCAGCTGTAAAGGAGCAAGTATTACTTAGCAGCTCCCTGTGAAGGGTTTAATCAGTCGGTTATCTTCAATTTTGCTTATCCAACCTTATAGATTGGTCTTTGTATTATTGCGCGTGATTTAAAATCGAAGTTCTCGAGTGTGAATCCACTGCTAATCCTAATTGTTCTCTTCCTTCTCTCTACCCTCTCTCACCCCCCCCCAACAATAAATTAGGCAACCCGTGTTTCATAAAAGGTACAAAATATGTCCAGAATTCACAAAACAGTGATACCTTGTTGTTGTTGTGTGTGCCTTCAAGTCCAACTTATGGCAACCCCTAACATGAACACGGGGTTTTCTTGCCAATTTTTTTCAGGGAGGGTTTGGCCATTTCCCTGGGACAACTAAAATGCACAGAATACATGATAAAGTATCAGTGTTTTGTGGATTTTGGAGGTTATTGCACTTTGGCCAAACGGCTAACACGACTACCTCTGGATATGTTCCTTGTTTCATAAAACTGCAAGTAGATAGGCTTAAAATTGCCTCTTTAAAACTGCCACCCTGTACACACTTATCAGAGCATAAAATCCCACTAAACCAATCAGATTATGGGGTTTTGTCAGAATAGAGACAAATATGATTGCACAGATTTTTTGCCCCACTCTGTTTATGACAAGCATAGGGCTTATAGCCAAACAAACTCTTCCAGGATTTCCACAACAGTTTTATCTATTAAGAGGGCCCGCTACTTGAGGTGGGTGGCATTTTGCTGTGCAAGCTTACAAATAAAAGTGAAATGCAAGTCCTCTTCCTCCATGATAGAAACTCAGGCTCTTGTCAAAGGGTACAAGCGCCAGGCGCCTTCAGATTTTCACCCTACATCCCCACTTGTCCTATCCCCCTTGGTCAGCTTTGCTTCCACAGCCTCCAAATGCTGCCAAATCCATTGTGGCTGCATCCACACGGCAGAAATAATCCAGTTTGACACCACTGTTGCTATGGCTCAGTGATCGGGAATTCCGGGAGTTGTGCTTTGTTGTGGCACAAGAGCTAGAGGCTAATGGCTCACAAAGCTACAAATCCAGAATTCCATAGCATGGAGCCATGGCAGTTAAAGCGGTGTAGCATTCAGCCCGTCTGGTCATAGGGCTCTGGTGGCCCACCAAACTACAGTTCCCAAACTTCCATAGGCTGAAGCCATGACAGTTAAAGCAGTGTTAACCTGGATTATATCTGCAGTGCAAGGCAGCCCAAGTCAGAAATGACCTGAAGGCACACAACAAAAGGGAATCTTGAAACACCTTTGAGCTTAACTCAAGGAACTCCCTTGACAGGACTAACTTGACAGGAAACTCCCAGGACTCAAAAGTCTCAAAAGTGCTGCAAGATCTCTTTGCCCACTGATTTTTCCAGAGTAACACGGCTATGTCTTTGAATCAACAACAACATATGAGTTAGGCTGAATCTGCACTGCAGAAATAACGAGAACCTACTGTAGATATCTTATGAAAGGTCAAACCCAGAATTCCATAGCATGGAGCCAAGGCATTTAAAGCAGTGCGAAACTGCATTATTCTGCAGTGCAGATTGAGATTATTATTATTATTATTATTATTATTATTATTATTATTATTATTATTATTTCCTCTTGCAATGGAGACAAAGGGAGCTCCATCTCAAAGCAATACCTTTCATTTCACCTCATAACATATTCTCAGTCACCCTTCCTGCCCAACCATCAAAGGACTGTCTGAAATGTTTTGTCACTCTGGAGCTAAGGCCATAAGCTGTTCCGGATCCCTTTCATTAATTCCATGTCAAAGGCCATCAAGTCCTTTGTCACATTGAGTATCGCACCAAACACACCTTGAGGCTAGGAAATGGGATATAAATATTCCCTGGCCCTAGCCAAGTTGTTCCATTCTCTCTGTGTAACCCTCAGACACTGTCTGCGCCACCCTCCATTTTCCATGGATCTCTCTTCAGGACTAGCCATTATCGCCGCCTCCTTTAATTCCCAATTCCTCTCTACCCAACCTTCCACATTTCTCTTTCTGATAGCATTGTGTAGTTTTATGGTTGCTTTGGTTTGAATGTTTATGTGCACCCTTTCACATTTCCCCACAATTTCAAAGAGACATACACTGATGGTGGGGAACCCCAACGACCCTCCACTTTTTAGGGTAACCTACTTGGGACATCCTACTCTACTTTAACTGCTGGATAAGAATGCTAAGGAAAATCAATAAGATTTCTCTTAGGTAGACAGTAGTCATACTGTTGAGAGCTAGCATGGTGTAGTGGTTTCAGCATGGGAGTGCAACTCTGGAGACCAGTGTTCGAAACCCTGCTTGGCCATTGAAACCTACTGTGTGACCTTGAGCAAGTTACACTTAGCCTCAGAGGAAGGCAAAGGCAAAACAAAAACAAAAATCCACAACCCTCTGAACAAATTTTGCCAAGAAAACCCCATGATGGGTTTGCCCTAGGGTCTCTATAAGTCGGAAACAACTTGAAGGCAAACAACATCAAAGTAATTTTGTCTGTTCTCCTCATATCCTCTCTCAGAATTCTTGGCATTGCATAGTCATGATAAATAGCGATAATAATATGAGCCTCTAGGGAACAGTGATACAAATCAAAATGTACAAATATGTCAAATTATTGCTGATGGAGCAAAATAATTTGTACAGGTGTTACCTGCACCCTGCAATATGCATACCCACTTTCATGTATTTTCCTGTTCACAACCAGCACCCACAGAACTACTTCAGTTTAAAGAGGTTGCCTGGAGATATGGCACAAGAAACATTTCACAGACAAGATATTATTTGCACTATTACAGCAACATCCCTTTACATTAGATTTGAAAAACATTTTAGGCTATGCACTGAAGTTTTCAATCACTGAGGCAGTTGTGCCTGTTAGGGTGGGAGAAAACAAGATGACACTAAGGAGACATCCTAAATATTCCTAGGCAACATTAGGCCTTGCTGTCCAAGTGCTACTAGGCAGACAGTGCTTGCTCCTAGTCCTAGGTTCAACATGTAGCAAACCATTTTAAAGAATCTTTTGTACAAGCACCAGAAAGAGGCTATGTGAATCTTCCAAGAACTTTCACTACTTCTGAGTTCATAGTTTTTTGTGGGTTTTTTGGGCTATGTGGCCATGTTCTAGCAGAGTTTCTTTCTGACGTTTTGCCAGCATCTGTGGCTGGCATCTTCAGAGAATGCTCTGAGTTCATAATCTGTATCATAAAACCTTTTTAATTTTTCAACCATAATCTTTCTCCATAGTTTTAACAGATTACGATTCAGGGCTCTTATATGCATTGCATAATTAATCTTTTAATACTAACTACACATGTAAACCATTTGTGATAAATTAGTAGGTGTAAATCATTGGATCTTTCACCTTCTATACAAAGAGAGAAACCACTCATGCATATACTAAGAAAGGAAACTTGATCTAGAAGACCTGAACAAGGAAAACCTATTTTGTTCCCCCAACCAGATGAAAACTCCTTTCAGTCAGTTAAAGAACATATGAACCTACAGTAATGTTATCCACAGGAATCATCTCTGAAGAAAGGCTACTCAGCTTAAAATATTACAGGTATGTATGCACAGATCTTTTCATGTGAAAGCTGAGAAGAGATACGGTGTGGGAGAAGAGTTCAGCAGATACCATGGACTGCTAAAAAGACAAATAAATGGGTCCTACAGCAAATCAAGCCTGAACGCTTTCTAGAAGCCAAGATGATTAAATCGAGGTTGTAGTAATTTGGCCCCATCGTGAGAAGACACAACTCACTAGAAGAGACAATAATGCTCGGTAAGGTAGAAGGCCGTAGGAAAAGAGGAAGCTTGCATTACAAATGGATAGACCCAATGAAGAAATCCGTAACCCTGAGTCTACAAGACTTGAGCAGGGCTGCTGATCATAGGGTGACTTGGAGGTCTCTCGTTCATGGGATCACCATAAAATTGTCTTGACAACAGTGAACAACAAGAAATACAGAAAGCAGCATAAGAAACATGTTCTTAATGGCAGTCTCAGGGCTTTGCTGGTGTTGAAAGGAGTACTGTACAGAGAAGCTTCCTCTTTTCTTTTTGATTACTCAAACGTTGTTGTGTCATTCAAACCTAAATTGGTTAATCTTCACAGTGTATTGCCAAAAACAAGGCAACTTCAAATGCTGGTAAAGCTGGCTTCTCTGAATAAACCACATCTGAGATTAAAAGTAGTTTCTTTTATTCAATTGACACTAGACATAGGCACGGTACAGACCTCCCCAAAAGGGAGGCATGCCAGCACCTTTTTCCCACCGCAGGGAAGCCGCAGCCACCAAACCGCGCGGCTTCCCTACGGAGGAAAAAGAACCCACAAAAAGCGGGTTCTTTTTGCACCGCCATTGTGACGTCCAAGTGTGCCAATGGTGCACTCATGATGTCACAAGTGTGGCGCGACGTGCAGACGCTATGCGTCCGTCACGTAACAATGGTGGCGCCCATATACATGGAGCACCACTATTGTTACGGTGCCATGCTGTACTAGGCTTAAGGACCATGCGGTTGCCACACAGTCCCTTAACCCTAGTACACTGCCAGGACGGCGCATTTAGTGCATCTGTCCCACGCCTTAGTAAATTTAAAATTAAATCCAAAGCTTCTGAACTATATAGAGAATAACAGGGAGAGGAAGCACAATTGCCACCAGCTTACTATAGCTCACACTGTAGCTCACTATAAAACTTACAAACTATGGTGTGGCATCATGTGCAAAGTAACCCAGGATCGACCACACAACTCATGTTTATACGGAAGAACACTTAGAGCAAAAATTTGGCAATTAACACAATAACTCTTCTTGATTAGATCTGAAGTCCCATCTAATCTAACATGCTGTTTCCTACAGTGGCCAACCAGACACCCTTGAGAAGCTCATGAGAGTCTGACAACTAACAGCTTTCTCCCATTTCCCCCCACCAACAAACAGCATTTTCTGGTACACATCTTCTGAACCTGGCCATGGCCAACAGGTGTGATGAGAAACACTTTTAATCTTCTTTTAAAGCCTTCAAAACCACCAGACATTATGTTAATGATGAGTTGTGTGAAGAAGTACAGGTTGAGCATCCCTTTTCTGAAATGCTAAAAAGATCTCAAACTTTTTGAGCCCCGACATAATGCCACAAGTGAAAAATTCCACACCTGACCCCCCTGACCAAATTTTGTTTCATGCACAAAATTATCAAAAATATTCATAAAATTAGTAAACATGCGTATAAGATGTATACAAAACATAAATAAATTTTGTGTTTATTTTTTGTTTTATTTATTCTGGTATTTATACCCCACTGCTCAGACCTAAAGGCTATCAGAATGGCTCATGATTATTATTTTTAATTAGACGGTTCCCTGTCCTCAGGCTTACAATGCCCAAGATATCCTGTTATGTATATGCAAATATGCCAAAATCTGGAAAAAAAATATGCAACACTTCTCCTCAGAAGCATTTTGGATATGGGCTACTCAACCTATACTTTCTATTGCCAATCAATTTCACTAGATGACTTTAAATCTCTAAGAGAAAGAGAGGTGAGGGAAATCTCTATTCATTTGTTCCAAATCATAATTTTTCCATGTCTCCAATGAAGTTCCTTTCCTTAACCATAGGGTCAAAAAACCCCGAGGCTTTCCACTTAAAGGACGTGTTAGGTGCTCATCATTTTGATTGCTCTTTCCTGCACCTTCTCCTGCTATACATTTGAGTCAATCCAGTTCAACTTAACAGGCACAGATGAGTTTCAGCAATTGCCTTAGGCCTTTGATCTGTTTACTAAAGGAAGGGCAGATGTGTAGATTACTGTGTTTAGTTTATGAACAGCACGGCACAACAACCAACCTTGTTCATCACAGTTTGACACAAGTCAATCTTTCTGTTGTTCACAGAGGAAGAGAAACAGGTTATCTGTTATTTCATATGAGGAAGGTTCAGCAGGGAAATTCCATAGAATTTTAGACTTGTCTTTGTGTATATAATAAGAACTGGTAACAAACACCTTGTAACTTTCAACAACCACCTTGTTTTGAGACCTATCCACACAAAAGATCTTACTGAGAATTTCTGTTTTTAGAGTCTCACAGCGGGGATCCCATGGTCAACGAATGTATTTTGTGAGAACATAATGCACATAGCATTTCTGTGATTTTCAAATCCTGATGCCCAACATAAAGCAGGTACACTACTTTGTCAATTGTGTTTCTCAAAGTGATAAGTGATGCTTGTTTTGGTAATGAAGTTTTTTCTCTCTCTTTCACTCCCTCTTGCTCTCCTCTTTATTATCTCAGACATTTGGAAGCTGCTTCAGGAAGGTAATGAAATAAAAATTGTGTTTTTTTAAAAAAAATGTGCCAGTGTTTCCATGCAGAATATACTTCTTGCCTTTTCACACAATTATTGTATCCAGTAACTGCACAGCATTATAGTATTTTGTGGGGTTTTCGGGCTATGTGGCCATGTTCTAGAAGAGTTTTCTTCCTCTTCTAGAACATGGCCGCATAGCCCAAAAACCCCACAAAAACAAAACACTATGGATGCCGGTTATGAAAGCCTTTGACTCCACATTGCACAGCATTAGTCTGGAAACAAAGAGAAATTACTAGCTGTGCTTTACAGAAATACTAATGGTGCAAAACTCTTTAGTTAGCAGCAAAGTGAAGTAAATTATACATTTTCAATAAATTCCACTAATTTGATTCCTTAAATTAAGGTTTCTGTATGTTATGTACAAAATATTATACATCATGTTCAAGCCTATTATGGAGAAGCAAACCAATACAAACAAAACTTCTTGTCTGTAATTCCAAATTCAGGGTAGTATTTTTGCAGCTTTTGTAATAAACATAAAATAGGGGATGCACATTATTCTTGTGCACAGAAAATGTGTCAATAAAGGCAATAATTTTCTTATGGATAGTGTTAGTACTTCTTTTCCACTTTAAAAATGAGCATTGTTTTTCTGATAAAGACATTTTTCTGAGACAGGCATGTTGTGGTTTTCTGTTTCATGTCAAAATTTCCCAATGTACATTACTTAATCTACCTATCCATGAACCCTTAACACACCCCATGAAATGAAAAATGATATTGGCCCCAAATCACAAAATGCAAACAAAACTATTAAAACACTATGTGTAGTCCCTACACAAGTCTACTTAGATGTACGTTCCACTATGTTCAGTGGCATTTACTCCCAGTAATTAAGAATAGGACTAACAATAAGCCTTCTAAAACACTAATTTATTCTACATTCCTGAAGCATGTGAACCTCACAATCAGAATAGAATGCAGAAAACTGAACTTTTAGCCTCTTCACCAGACGCAAAGGAACTGGAAGGGATCAAGGAATTAACTGGCAATTTTAATGTTAAAGCCAAGCTTCCCAGCAGGTGGCACCACAAAGCTATTTTAGATATCAAATAATATGCAAAAATACCATAAAGCATATATATTTTCTTTATATGAGCTTTATCAGTTCAGTAAATTAGAAAACTCTGAAGACCTACTACACTCTATAGCTGCTTGTGGACAGAAGAGCAGCAGCTGTTACAGAACTACATGGTTCAGGATAAATAATCCACTTATTTTGAAACATATGTTACAGGAGAGGCACATAGCTCCTATGGTATCAGAGCTGGATATCAAGAATTACAATTGAATACTTTACAGCACAGATGGGAAAAGACAGGTTCTCCAGATGTTGCTGAAGTATAACTATTGTCAGCCCTAGCCAGCATAGTCAATCACACTTTACCACGCTTCTTTACAGTATGCCTCTATAAGCATGTCACAAATAAATGTTCTATAGGGGAGTGTTCACATTAATATAAGCCTGAATGGCCTCCAAAGTCCTGTATGATGGAAGTACAGATACCTAATCTTATATAATAGTAATAAATTCATTTTCTGAGTGCTTTACCCTATGTAGTCAAAACAGTAACATTCATACACAAGGAGAAACCTCAAGCTTTGTAGAACAATTTTTTAAAAATTAAGACAAAATCTGGGAAGGGTGCAAAGAGGAATGGCCATTTTCAGTTGTAGCAAATGTTATTTGAGGCTTGGGGAAAGAATGGAAAACTGGGGAGTAGTAGAATAGATTGTTCTAAAAGCAATTATGGCAGGCTACAGTTTAAACTTTTCAAAAATAACTTGATGCCATTTCAGAAGAACATATCATCTTATATACAAACAAAACACAAGAAGAATAAATAGCCACACTACGAGCCCTGTCTTAACTAAACCATTTGTGCTCTCAATCCTCCTGGTAAGGAACCAACACAATTTCAGAGGCCATACCTCAACTAAGAAAACCCCACATGTTTCCCACTGTCCAACATTAGACTTCTAGTTGCTGAAATAATTATGATTTTTGCAGACCTATACATCAAGAAAAGGGGGGAAAGACATTAATGTATGTCTCTAGACTGACATGGATGTTTTACCTCATGTGCTTTGTTCATGAAAATATTTTAAAAATTAATTTAAAGACCACATTTATTACATACACACAAACAAGTGAAGACAGTGCTCTGAGATTTCCTTTGCCTCTTCTAACGTGTATTCAACACAATTTTGTCTTTCCTTTATGTATCTGGTGTCCTGTATCTCCATTCCCTCCTGTAGACACAAGTACAAATAAGATCCCTAACAAATAAATGTCAAATTGTTCAGTAAAGTTTTAAAAGTGGAAGAGATGGTTTAAACATCAGTCATTAACTGTCATCACTAAAGAAATTTCTTATTCTGTAGTTTTTCAGGGAAAGCCAGAATTATAAGTCCCTGTGGTAAGTGCCCACATAAATCCTGCGTGTAAGGGCTGTGTCTCAAATTTCTCTAATGGGGTGGCAAAGAAATGGCCCTCCAGGTGTTGCTTGGTGGCAACTCACATTAGTCCTGGCCAGCATAGGCAGATAAGGAAGATGATGGAAATCACCATCTAACAACCTCTGGAGAGTTATACATTCCCTCATCCCTACACAGAGTGTACGTTCACATATTGACAATATCACAGAAAACATCAGAACTTATAAGTACAACCTTATGCATATTTACTCAGAAGGAAATCTATATTCAATGGGGCTTAGTGGGTTTAAGACTGAAGCCATAACTTCTTTAATACTTACATGATTCTGATTTCTTTAATGGTTTTCACGTTATTTCAAACAGTAAAACCAGTAATCCACTCTGCTTTTCTGAGCTGTTCTGTTTCACGTGACAGCAGACAGTTTCATGATGGCATCTGCTTCAGCTAGAGAAAAGGCCTTTGCCCTTCTCACTTATAATCAGCTGTCATTTCTCCTAAGGAATCACATTTTATTTCTAATTACACTCTTAAGTGTCACCAAAAATACCTACATGGGTCTCCAATGCTTATTTTCATTCTGTAACTTCCTTATCTAAAGTACTCAACAGAGCTTTTAACACTACAATGTGCCTTTAGCAAAGAAGACTTGTTCTAATACTAAAATGAGGCAAAAACATTCATTCAAATTTGGCTGAGAGCTGCCATTGTGTGTCACAAAACTGAAAGCTTATGAGCACAAGGGCCCAGTGTGGAAATTGACTGGGAACTGAGTGTACCACTGGTATACTCATATAAATAAACACAATTTAAAGATGAATTACAGTGGGCCCTCTTTACACACATATTTTTTTATCCACGCATTCAAGCACCCACAGATTGAAAATATTTTTTAAAAATATAAATCCCAAAAAGCAAACCTTGATTTTTGCCTTTTTACTTTAGAGACACCATTCTACTTATGCCATTGTATTTTAGGGGACTTGAACATTCAGAGATTTTGGTATCCATGAAGGGTTCTGGAACCAAACCCCAGTGGATACCAAGGGCCCACTGCATACCGTGTCTTATAGCAGGGATAAAGAGTCTTGGGTGCAGGAAGCCATATGCTCCCCCAACACTGGATGTGGACTCTATGTACATGTATGTATGTGCATGTCCCCTCCACTGCCAAGGCTGAAATGGTTACCAACAACCTGTTCTGCATAACTCTGTTATCCCATTCATATTAAAACATGAGTGTCAAATTGTTGTTCTGTGTTAAGCTATTCGTTCATGTAGGCAAGCACAGAGAATGTGCCAGAAGAATTCTTACTTGAAATGACACAACACCGAGAAGGCAGCTGAATTAGTGCATTAGAGCAAAAACAACAAGCAATCTGAACTTGTGCATGGTTATTAATAAGGAAATCCTACTGACTTAAATAGCATAGACTTCAGCCAGCATGGTGCAGTGGTCTGTGCACTGGACTTTGGAGAGCAGGGTTCAAATCACCACTCAGCCATGAAAACACACAGGGTGACCTTGGGCAAATCACACTCTTTCAACCTCGGAAGAAGAAACTCTGAAGAAACTTGCCAAGAAAACCCTGTAATAGGTTTACCTTAGGGTTGCCCTAAGTCAGAAATAATTTGAAGCCTAACAACACACATTCATGCATAGGAAAGTAATGGGAGTCTTAAAAGGTAAAGTTAGTCCCTTGGTATGAATGTCTTTGGTCACATTAAATACTGACACCTGTATTGTAGCATAAGCTCTTTTGAACTACTGCTTACATCATCATTAATATTAAATGGTATTTTCAGTCTGCATACTTACAATGGAATAGTAGAAACAGGAGAGGCTAAAAAGCCATGTAATATGAAAAGTAGTACGAACAGCATGTGACATTTCTAGGCAAAGTACAATTTTTCATCCAAAGCTGAAATGAGTGGCCACTGTGCTTGTCTTAAATCCACAATAAAGGGACAACCAAATGAAGTAAGGGCCAATTTTTACCTCTGTGCAGTAGTGCAAGTCTACACTGACCAATTTTGGCCCAGAAATTGCATCTGGAAGTCACTCTGGTTCTGCTTCCAGGCAATTTTAAAGAGGTTCTCAGTAATGGATTTTTAAGCAAATCTCCGACTCTTGGAGACTTCCAGGAGCAACAACTGACCTTTGGGGAATGTTCCCCCTCCCTTGGGATGCGGGTTATAAGATTTAAGAATTGCACGTAGCCCAATGGCTGCACTTTCTTCGCCCTTGTGTTTTTGTATATAAAAGTGTAACAAACAGCATCTTTGTATTGTAATGTCCTTTTGGACCTACTGTTTGCCATCATTTTCTTCCTGTCTGTTTATATATGTATGCATACATGCCTATAGATAGGTATCTGTCCATTGTGAATAAAACTATGCATTTGATGAAGTGGGCTTCTGCCATAAAAAAATTCACATTTACACTGCCACAAGATTGTTGTTTTTCCTATAGTACAGTTGGGTTAGTTTAAATCAGAACAATTCATTTTATGCTATGAAGCAGATAAACTACAGCTGGTTCAAAACATGGCAGCCAGGCTTGTGTCAGGAACATCTAGAAGGGACCACATCACTCCGGTTCTGAGGTCCCTCCACTGGCTGCCTATTGGTTTCCAGGCCCAGTACAAGGTGTTGGTTATTACCTTTAAAGCCCTAAATGGCTTGGGACCAAGCTATCTCAGAGACCGCCTCTTCCCATACAATCCTCCGCGCGCCCTCCGGTCCTCTGGGAGGAACTTGTTGCAGCCTCAAAAATCGAGGCTTGTGGCGACCTCCCAGAGGGCTTTTTCTGTTGTCGCCCCCAGGCTCTGGAACGACCTGCTGGACGAGATCCGTTAATTAACATCTTTGGACAGCTTCAAAAAGGCTGTCAAGACGGATCTCTTCAGCCAGGCCTTCCCAGGCTAAAATATCCCGGCCTCAGGATCTCCCCCCTCCTCAGTAATGTCTATAAAGCCCCCTTTTCTTTTCTTTAGAACTGAAGTTGCAGTGGTTTATCGGTTGGTATTATTTTGTTTAATTTATTGTTGTTCTAACTAGTTATTGTGGTTTTAATTTCGATATGCAGTTTTTAAGGTGGGAGGGAAATATATTGTTTTTATGCTGTATGTTATTTTAATGTTGTAAACCGCCCGTATTGGTTCGCCACAGGGTGGTATATAAATAAAATTTTATTATTATTTTATTATTATTATACTATTAATGAAAGAATTCATCTGCAAAAGCCTCAGAACCTTCTAATTCAGTTTGTAAAAACTAAGCACTATGTTCAAAAATTTAAAATAAGTAAATAGTTGAGGTAGAGTTTTCAGCCTTCAATAAGCACAATTTGACTCTAGTACATGACTTTGTTTCCATTGGCACATATTTTTCTTCCAGTTTACCACATTAGTGCTTGACTAAAAAATCCAAGTTCTGCAATGTATCTATGTATGCACACATTGCTCTGCAAAAACACTGCTCTCTCAGCTAGATTTTTCTACTAACAGTCAAGAAGTAAAATTAAGATAATGAGTCTTATTTGCCAATTTTCATAATTAATTCTGTTTTCTGCTTAAAGAATTGAGAGCTTTGGGACAAAAAACAGCTTGTTCTGATGTGATCAAAGTCTTCTTCTGATATATTTGGCCTAACAGATTGGTGTGGTTAAAACATAACAGTTTCTGTGGTCTCTGATAACCAAAGAAGGGATGGGGTTCTAACTGCCTTTTAACTTCCTCAGCCCCAGTTTACACACCCTTTTCATCTCATCTTATGAACCTTTCCCTAGTCTCAATACCTATCTGAGAAGAGGGTTTTAACACTTACACACCCTTGTGAGATCTAGTAAATCACTTGAAAGAAAGATGGGAGGGTCTTTGCAATGTTAGACATTGGCCCTGGGACTCATCATTGCCACCACAGACCATGTCATCAAGTCATGAGTAGAAAGTGTGGTTCCCAAACTTCCAGCTGTCTTATAGAGCTGATTTATTTATTTTTTCTATTTTAGAAGAAGGAACTAAACTCTAATCTCATCTAATTCTGGTCTAAGTAAAATATTCATTCTACACATACAGTACTATATACTACAATTAGTGCGTTGCTTCATTATTATTTAGTGTGTTGTTGCTGTTATGTGCCTTTAAATCATTTCTGACTTATGGTCACTGTAAAGCAAATCCACCACAGGGTTTTCTTGGCAGATATATGGGGGGCGGGTTGCCTTTGCTTTTCTCTGAGGCTGAGAGAGTGTGACTTGCCCAAGGTCACCCAATGGGTTTCTATGGCTGAACAGGATTTGAACCCTGGACTCCAGAGCCCTAGTCCAATGCTCAAACCACTACACCACAGTATTGTATACTGTGGTTTTAATCAGTGGTGTCACTAGGGAAGTTACATCCTAAGAGGTTATGTGACACCACTGCTGTTCAAACACCTACCTTTTGGCAGAAATGGGCTGTAGCATTGATTTGCTTCCCTTTAAAATGCTTTAAGAGATGGTGGGAGTGGGGTGAAGCTCAGTGGAGAAAGGAGAGGCCCCAGGATTTTTTTAAATTAAAGTTTCAAATTTAAAAATAAAAATAAAAATATTCTTTTTAAAAACATCACATTTTAACCAAATATTCACTATGTATATGTAAATACACTTATGCTGTGTGTAAGATATTTAATATGAAGGTATTATTTTAATTTTGCTAATTGTTTATGTCACAACTGTTAGCATGACATTCAGTGGTATATAGGAATTACGATTTGTGAGTAAAATTAGTGCATAAAAAGCATTACTAAGGATTTTTTTTATGGTATGAAATGTTAGGTCAGTGGAAGTGGTGACACCATAAGTTACCGAACCGGGTGACACCAACCCTAGTGAAGCCACTGGTTTTAATATATTCTCAGTGTGCACTGCAAAAACAGAGTATAATGTATTAGAGATTAGCACAGCAACTGCTATAACAACAAACAGTTAAGACCCTCAGTATTTCTTCTGTTTTGCCTTTAGTATAAAACTTTTTTTGTAGCTTTAGCAAAATTTATGTCTGCAATATTCACTCTCCTTACTAGACTATGGATTGTTTGCTGCAATAAAAGATTCCCTTACATCTGCCGCCTTTACAGTACTGTTCAACACTAGAAAGAAAAACACATTACGTTTTTCATTCTTTTTTAAAAGCACATCAGAATCTATATTAATCAACATAACATTACATAATATTTTTCACATTATTGAAATCGTTCCAAAGAAATGGACCCATTTTCCTATTTTTAGTATTGTTGTTGTTGCAAGAAACTGTAATCTAGAAGCCAATACAAACCCACAGTGCTGCCCATGAAAGTCTCTCCCCACTCCTTTATACTCATATCAAATGTGGCTGATTCACCTGTTTTGTTCATGGAGAGGAGAAGGAAAAGAATCATTCCCATCAAAATATGTCACCAATTCAGTTATGGGCCAGTCATCTCTAATTTTGGACAACATAAAAGCACTGTGCAGTCAACTCATGGGTGCTACATGTGGAATTCACAGACACCATCAAGATGAAAAATCTGGCTACAGAGCTCTTCAGAGGTCAACCCGTATTAGTTACCGCATCACACGCTTGATACCATTTGAAATGCAGTAGTGGCAGAGAATTCTACAAATACCACAGACTGCTTAAAACACAAATGAGTGGGTCTTACAGCAAATCAAGCCTGAACTCTCTCTAGATGCCTAAATAACTAAACTGAGACTATTATATTCTGGACATAACATTGAGACAATGTGATTCATTATAAAAGACAGTGAGTCTTGATAAGGTGGAAGAAGAGAACTGGGGTGTAGCGGTTGAGCACTAGACTATGACTCTGGAGAACAGGATTCGAATCCACGCTTGGGTATGCAATGCACTGGGTGACCTGGGCAAGTCACATGCTCTCAGCTTCATGGGTTGGCAACCTCCCTTTGAAGAAACTTGACAAGAAAACACCATGATAGGTTTGCCTTATGGTCACCATAAGTCAGAAATGACTCAAGAGCTCAACAACAATATAGAAGACTGTAGATAACGAGGAAGACCATGTTACAAATGGATGGATTCAATCAAGGAAGCCACAGACCTGAATCTGCAAGACCTTGGCAGGACTGATGATAACATTCACTGGGTCACCAAAAGTCAAAGTTGATTTGTCAGCAAGTAACAACGATGACATTATTGTGACTACTTAAAGACAAATAAAATCACATTCCAGTTTGTAACTGACCATTAAGGACAAGCTGTTGCGGTGTGTGTGTATGTATGTGTAATGCTCTCAACTGCAAATTGCACTGATGTTTATTCAGTTGGAAGGAAGGAAATACAACACATAAATGATCAGATTTACTAGAGTATAAGCTCTCATGGATGCATATCCTTTCAAAGTAATGACCAACTGAAAACTGTTCTTAAAAGAGAGCTGGAGACAAGAAATGCCTTTCAAGAGTCTGAAAAAAAGGTTTTGGGCTGGAAGACAGAGCAACCTCTTAATCAAGAGATGGGAATTAATAGGAACCTCTTTTGCCAACCCTTAACATACATGTCACTTAATAGTTTAGATTGTGCCTTCTGCCTACACAGTTCCTCTGAATATAAGGGTAAGGAAGCTTCCAAAGGATGGCCTACATTAGTTGTTGCATCAGAGTCTTGTGGCATCTTTTCTACTTTGGCCATTTGTTCACACACTGTTTTATTATTCACTTTCATTGCTGTTTGTTCCTTTCTCTGCACTGCTGTTTTAATTGAATTTTATCATTTTTATAAGCTGCCTTGAGCTACAAGAAGGAAGGCCAAGTAAAAACATTTTAAACTAAGTGGGTTTCTTCGTTATTAAAACTAATTGGGATAAGTAAGTAAATAAAATATAAATCATTCATCTGTATGTACTTTCCAAGACAAAATCAGGGTCCAAAGTGGAATATACAGACTGGGATTAATATAGTGGGTTCCCCATTCTAGCCAACACACCCTTGCTAAGGATCTTCTCAATCCAACCAAGTCATGGAAAAAATCATAAAGTGACCTGATGCCACAAAGTGTTTTGAAGATGCAGCAGTTTCATGAAATGCTGCCTCAAAAATTACTTGAAAAGGATGGAAATGTGCTATTTAGAACACAATTATTGTTTAGTTCAGCCTAGCAGCCAGCCACATATTTTGGGATGCCCAAAGGCAGACCAGTTCTGTTGCTTCAGTACCTCCTAATTTGAAATAACTCCTGTTTCATTTACCCTCTTTTTCCATCCCAACCTAGCCTCCACCCTAAAACAAAATATATTCTCTGGGCAATGGCCCTTGTGACTGCGAAAAATTCCTCTGGTATGCTAGAAGGTCATAATAGCTATACCCAAAACAGCATCCCAAATGGTGCTGAGCAGATACAAACAAGATTATCTAAGGGAGAATGAGATGGCAAAGAGGTGACTTCATGAATGTCAGCAGGTTTTCTTAGGCAATGAATAGATGTAGTCTGCCAGATCCTTCCTCTGAAATATATCCTACAGCAGCTGGTATTTATTGGCAGTCTCCCATCCAAGTACTTACCAGGGCTCACTGCTTAGCTTCCAAGATCAGACATGATGTGGTGCCTTTCAAGAGTGTTGTATATTGTGTATATGCCTTCAAGTAGCCTGGTGACTCTGGTGACCCCATGAATTTCATAGAGTTTTCTTTGCCAAGGAATATTTAGAGGTGGTTATGGTAACCCAAATGAGATGTACTCAAGGCATGTGTTACCATAGTCAGATCTGGCTTCTCAAGGAATGGGAGCAGCAGGTGCAATAGTGTTAACTGTGCAAATGCATTCCTGGCCACCACTGAAACCTGGGTGTCCAGGCTCAAGTTTGAATCCAGGAGTACATCCAAGTTGCAAGCCTGGGATTTTACAAGTACAGTATAACCCCAACCAGCACAGGAGGTACTCCCTGATCTGCCTTTCAGCTGACAGGAGCACCTCTGTCTTATCTGGATTAAATTTCAATTTGTTTGCCCACATTCCATCCATTACTGACAGCAGACATTGGTTCAATATTGAGACAACTTCCTTGGAATCAGATGGAAACAATAGATAGAATAGCCTTGTTGTCAATGTGAGGAAGACATTGAATGGGTGGTGGTGGTTCCCCACTCCTATTTCTTAAGACTGAGAGACTGAGGGTCCTTGCCACTTGTTGGTTAATTTGAATTCTGTCTAGGGTTCCATTGTCAGCTTCTGGTCACCTGAGTTCCCAAACAGGCCCCCTCTTTGTTGTCCTTCCATCAGCAGGCTAAAACCTTTTTATGCAAACAGGCTTTTAAAACAGAAAGTCTTTAAAGAATGGGCTAGGGGGGTGATGTATTGTTTTAACTGAACAGTTCTTAAGAGCTTTTGTTTTTTTAAATTTGATTTTATTCTTTTAGTGTGTGATTTGTTTGAATACTGCAATAGTTCAATTCTATTTTAACACTCACTTTGTATGTTTTTAATTGTACAGTCAGCCCTCCCTATTCAACCATCCATGACCTGAAAATAATCATTTCCCCCAGAAAACAAACCCTGATTTCGCGCACCTTGGGCACTGTTAAATCTTAACATCTGTTATAAATATATTAACAAGCGCCCATTACACACACACACACACACACACACACACACACACACATATATATATATATATATATATATATAGCATACCCTAGATATTTATCTTACCAGTATATCTTTCAGTATGTTTGTCAGGTTATCATCCTATCAGTCTATGAGGAAGAGCCCAACTGTCCGAGAAAGCAGTCTTTGGGCCAGAACAGACTGGCAAAATAGATCGGCAAAATACACACAACACATGCCCCCAAGCTGGCAGGAAGTTTACACGGTGGCAGCTTTTCAGCGCTTTGGTAGTGTGGTGTTTAGACACCACATGCTGCAGGAGTGCCAAAAAGCCGCAGTGGCAGCAGAAAGGACTCCCTTTTTCCAGCACAAAAAGGAGCAGCTCGTGTGTGTGTGTGTGTGTGTGTGTAAGAGTTTCCCAATCAGATTTTAAAAGCCTTCTCTTCCCATCAAAGAAACACCCCATTTAATTCCACTTCTTTCCCTTCCCAATCCGATTTTAAAGCCTTTTCTTCCCATCAAAGAAACACCCTTTTTAACTCCACTTCTTTCCCTTCCCTATCCGATTTCCAAACCTCTCCATCAGCACTTGGGAAGTGGTGTCAGGTGGTTTGGAGAGGTCCAGAGAAAGAGAGGCAGAAGTGGTGTTTCCCCTTTCCATCCTTTGTTATAGCCCCCTAAGTTTTACCTTCAACCTATCCATAGGTCATATAAAATCCATGATTTTTACCCTGAAACCTTCCCTCGACTTATACATGAGGTTCGCTTATACAGAGTATATACAGTACTTGCACTTTTACATATTTTCAAACTGCTAGGTTGGCAGATGCTGGAACTAGTGATGGGAGCTCACTTCATCATGTGGCACTTGAGCCTTAAACTGTCAACCTTCCGATCATCAGAAGTGGTGTCAGGCCATATGTCTGACCTGTAATAACACTTCCTCCTTGACACAAAGCAAAGTAGTGCTGGGGAAACCAGGAGGTCAACAGGACAGGATTTCTATCCAGCCTACCACTGGCTGTACATAAACCAGCTCAGCACTGGCCTGGAGGATATACCCAGAGTTATCTAAAGTTTAGAGAGAGCAGGAGACTGAGGAGATGAGAGCCTACAGAGAGGGACATAACATCTCCCTTTTGCAACTGTAGTGAGAAAGGGGAGTGAGTCCTAAGGAAAAATGAGGGGCTCGACAGACCGCCCCAAAAGGGTGGGCTGGAACCACTCATTTTTGCTCCTGAGGGAGCCAGCAACCAAACCGTGCGGACTCCCTCCATACGAAAAAGAAATTGCTAAAAGCAGGTTCTTCTTGGTGCACGCAGCTGCTGCCATTAGTCCGCCATTGGCGCACTGTCACTCGTCAATGACGCAAGCGTAGTGCCGCAAAATGTGGATGCTGTGCCGCGCTTACATCATCATGGCGGCCCCTATGATGGCATCCCGGCGCATGCTAGGTTTCGGGAGCGTGAGGTTGCTCCATTCTCCCAAACCCTAATTTTGGCCCCAGGCTGCCACAAAGCGGCAGTCTGTTCTGGGCCTGAGAAAACTTGTCCACTTGTACATGCCACCTTATCCAGCCAGAATGAGAAGAAAGACTGGCTTTAGGGAGGAAACAGGCTTCTGTGAAATAAAAACATCTCAGAGTCTGTGCCATTATCAGGTATACTTTTTTGAATAAGCAATCTTACTTTGAAATAGCTACCCTCTTACAGAGCCACGAACGTCTAATTTAATTAGACTTCAAAGAAAATGATTAGCATTAGCAGAATTCTTTTCATATCCAATGTTCAGGTGCAACTGAAGTTGCTTAATTGGCCAGAACAACAGAGGGAGGCATTGGCGACCTCAAGGGAATCCACTGGTTTGGAAAAGTATGGTTTTTTAAAAAGAGGAAGACTACATCCCAAACATCCCTAAGAGGATTGGGTGTAGTGAAGCAGCCACAGAATGTGAATTCACTGGAGGGGATGAAAAATTAGGAGAGGGAGAGGGAATACAACTGGAGCATTGTAGAGGGGGCAAGCTAGCTGACTGGAACATGACCAGCAACTCTGCACATTTCAACAACACTTCTAAGTATGTTCCTTCAGGTGAAAAGGAATTTCAAAAAGAAAAACCCTGCAGAGGTTTACACCTTAATCAATGCAAAACAATAAAGCTTGTCACAGAGCATGAACTTATACTGCAAAGGTCATTAGTAAAACCTTCACTACATGACAAGTTATTGTTTGCAGGCAAACAGAACAACAATCCATCTTGCTCTTAATTAAGCAGTTGGTGAATCAGGATCCTGGCATGGATCCTTAGGGGGGAAATGGCAGCATTTTTCAAGCTGAAGCTATTATTTCTGCATAGTGCAAGGTAAACATCTCCAGCATACTTCGCTTTGTGCCAAACAACGATCTATCTACATATATATAACCTAACACTTGAATACTTATTTACCAGTCCAGGTGCAAGTATTATAGCTGAAAAATCAGCTTGTTTCTGAAACAGAAATTCACTGAAAAACTGAATAGCTGTTGTTATTTTTAAATAAAGAATCCCTAGTAAAACTTCTAATTCCCTACATGCTACTTCACCTTGTGAGGACCCAATTAAAATCACCCATTAAGAAGAAAGAAAAGGTTACTGAGGCAATTTAATTATTGACTCCCATTTACAGCCTTATCTTCTGTATTTCATCCACCTTCTAGGCAACTGGGACATAGCCATAAAGCACAGGCCAAGATACCCTTGGAAAGACTCTCTGTGTCTCCCCTACCTTTGCTTAGGTCAGCTGTGGGTAAAATATTACCTGCACACAGCCTCATATCCAGCCTCCCATGTGCAGTCTTGAAGATTTGCTGACCATCCTCTTTATTGCTTACATCATGGATGGGCAACACAGGGCTTGCACCCAGACACAGCTTTCTGGTTCAGTTCTGCAGCTAACACAATACCTCCCAAAATCTTTTGACCCACATGTCACTGCAAAAATAAAGTGCTTCCAAAAAAAAAAAAAAAAAAAGAGCTTTACTTTTAAGACTATTGGTTTTTTTACTTCAAAAACATGACTTATTTACAAGTAGATTTCAGATTTCCAGTAATATTAAACAAGCATTCAGAGCCTGTGAATGGTGGAGGCTGTGTTGATGGATCAGGTTTCAGAAAGAGCTCTCCTGGCACAGGATTCCTCTGGCCTAATTTGGGATCATTCCTCATCTCCTCCTTCAAACCTGCCTATTCAAAACATTTCTCCAAACCCTCTGATTAATTTTTTTTTTTGCAATATAAAGAATTGCAAGGGGGTAAGGGAGAGTATTTCTGATCAGTTCTGAGATCTGCTTTTCCATCACAACATAGGATATGATCCATCAACCTCAACATGCTGCGATTTGAGAGTCCTCCTCACAAATATTGATCTTCAGTGGGTTAACATTTCATACCTGTTTTTCTGAACATATTTTCTTGACACTGGGCCAGTCTTATAACACCAGCAGCTATATCTCTTACTATCTGTTCTTCACTTTGCAACAGCTGAACAACACATTTCCAAAGGAGTAGTGTATCAGACAAACCTAAGGATTGGCCAAAAAAAAGTATGTTATTGTGATATTGCAAAACAAACATAATTTGGAACATGTTTAATGAATGCATTAACATAAGCATTATATCTGCACAAATCCTTAAGATTCATAACCACTTCATGCCTCTAAAGACTTGTACATGAACACAGAGTTCAGACCAGCCAAAGTTAAGAACTAATTCTCATTTTGGTGTGGCAGTTTAGTATATGCTTTATTTTGATATTAAAATCTGTGAGAATGAGAGGTGCTTGTTTTAGTTTCTTTGTTCTCACAATTTTGTTTTGTTTTTTGCTCTGTGTCTTCAAGTCAACTCTGACCTATGACAAACCTATTGTAGGGTTTTCTTGGCCAGACTGATATTGCTTCTCTCAGCCATGTGATTTTCATGGCTGAGGTAGGACCTGAATCTTAGTTCCAGTCTTAGTCCAACATCCAAAACACTACACCAAGCTGGGTCCTTTTTACTGGGCATAAAAAGCTGAATTACTTACTCAAGAAAAGTTTCTGGCTCGTCAGGAAAAATGGTGTAATGCTCACAAGACTCTCAGCTGCAGCCAATCTTAGATCTGTTTGCTGTTCATCTCCACAATAAGAAATGACAATTTCAACCCACTCTTTTATCTCTAATTTTACATCCTGTAAAAATATTATTCATATTAGAAACCATGATAACTGTAAGAATCATATCATCAAAAATCCACAAAACCATGATACCTTTATTGGACCAACAAAAATGCACAAAATAAATATTGCAAGCATTCAAAGCTCCATTGGATTAATCTTCAGGCAAAGGTATTAAAATTATACAGGGAAAAGAAAAATATGACAGTTAGTCACATGACTACATTTTGTCAAGATGCTGCTGCTGTTGTTGTTTTTGTTGTTGCCAGTTAAGATGGTATGGAGGGATATCCATGCAGGCAGGCCACTCCTTCTCCTGGCCATGGGGGTTGGTTCTGGGAAACAAACAATCATAAAGTCCAGGAAATAAAATTTACATTCCATTAGCAACACAAAAACCCATATGCATGGGTTCAACTATTCATGGCTATATATATATATATATATATATATATATATATATATATATATATCCCAAAATCAAACCTTGATTTTGTCATCTTATATAAGGAACACCATTTTACTATGCCACTTATTTAATGGGACTTGAGCATCCATAGATTTCATTATCCACAGGGGGTCCCAGAACCAAACCCCACTGGACACCTCCTTTGAGATCCAGGCTGGCCAGCCTATGTGGAGACTCCTCTATACCATACCATCCGGAGAACAACAATAACATCATCTTGACAAAATGTAGCTTTGTGACTAACACTGTCATATTTTTCTTTCTCCTGTATGGTTTTTGACACCTTTGCCTGATGAAGAAACCAGTGCAGCTTCAAAAGTTTGCAACATGTATTTTGTGCATTTTGATTGGTTCCATTAAGGTATCACTCTTTTGTGGATTTTGGATGTTATTGTACTTTGCTATTTGGCCAACATGGCTACCCTGGATATGTTTTATAAATTGGCAGCTAAAGCAAGGCATTTAAATATTTACTAAAATAATAATAAACTGAAAACTATGACATTCAGTCCTATTGCCTTCTAAATTATGAAAAATTAATTCTATACAGAAAAGGATGGAAAACACTTTAGTTCCAATTTAAAAAGCAAGACATAAAGTATATTTAAAAAAAATAATAAAACTTACATTGCATAAATCTGCACCAGATTTCTCCATTAATCTTTTCTGAAAACTAACATGGGGTGTTCCTGGAGTTTTTTTGCTTTTGGACTGCAGTCATAAACTCCAGTTTTGCACATATGCAGCAATGAACTTCATTGGTATGTCAAAATGAAGAGGGTGTCTGAAGGCCATTCTACAAAAAGGACATTCTTAAACTTTTAAAGCAATTCAAATCTCATGCAAACATTATAGGCAAACTAAATTTCCTTACCTCTTGCCAATTTTGTACAAGATGGATGACCAACTTTGAGGCAAACTTGAGGGCTATACTTTGAATTTCAATGCTGCAAATATAAAGGTTAACAGAAACACACAAAGTTAACTGTGAAATACATATTGCTGTAACTTTGATGTCTTAGTCAAAGAGCAATCAGCCTAGTGGGAAAACACCCCCTCCTCCTCCTCCTCCTCACTTGTTATTGATATTATGTTCTGTTAGCTAAAGCACAGCATGAAATCTAGCCGAGTTCAACATGCTATGCCTGTTCTCCACCTGAATATACAACCAAATGAAAAAAAAAATGCTTAGGCATAAGACAGTTGTTCCCTATTGTATTAAGAGAGAACAAATTCTCATCAGGTTCAAATACCTAAATACAATGTGTATATTTGCTACAAAACAGCTAGGCAGTTTGCAATTTCTAAAGTGTTATCAATCATGGAGCTGCAAGAGACCACAAGGGCCATCCTATCCAACCCCCTGTCATGCATGAATATACAAACAAAATACAGTCCTCTCTCCATTCTCGTGGTTTTGGAAACCGCATCCCTCGCTTATGCGTGAGGGATGAATGGAGAGGGAAATAATGGGGAGCGTGCCCAAGGTGCGCACACACACACTCCTGCAGTCATGTGCCTATATTCAAGCCAATGGGGCTTGAATATATGCAAAATTCCATTTTTGTGGAGGGGTCCAGAACGAATCCTCCACAAAAACAGAGGGTGACTGTACTCCTGACAGATGGCTATCCAGCCTGTGTAATGACCTCCAAGGGAGACTTCACCACACTCCACAGAAGCATATTCCATAGTGGAACAGCTCTTGCCACCAGAAAGCTCTTCCAAATTTTTAGGTGGAATATCTTTTCTTGTAGTTTGAATCCATTGCTTTGTGTCCTAGTCTCTAAAGCAGCAGAAAAGAAGCTTGCTTCATCTTCAACATGACACCCTTTCAAATATTTAAACATGGCTATCATGTCATCTCTTAATTTTCTCTGCCCCAGGCTAAACATACCCAGCTCCCTGACCTACTATAGAGGATGGTTTCCAAACCTTTTTAGCATTTTGGTCACTCTCCTCTGGACACATTCCAGTTTGTTAATATCCTTCTTGAATTGTGGTGACCAGAAATGAACACAGTATTCCAGGTGAAGCTTGACCAAGGAAAAACTGAGTGGCAATATTTCCTTTGATCGAGACGCTATTTTTCTTTGTGGAAATTCATTTTGTTAAGTTTTGACCCAGCTCTCCAATCTTTTAAGGTCATTTTGAATTCCGATCTTGTTCTCTGGGGTATTAACACCACCTCCTAATTTGGTGTTATTTGCAACTCTGATAAGTATCTATTCTGTATGGCCTTTCCCCTACTTCATCATCGGCTCCATTTCCCCCAGGTTGAACACTGTTCTACTTTTGCAAAAAGACAAAGGTGTTGAGTAATTCTGTCTTTTCTCTGTTCCCTGTTAATATTTTACCATCTTTTCCATGTAACGTCCCCACCATTTTCTTGTTCTCTCTCCTCCTGGCTATTTGTTTGATTATTCTTTGCTGATTTATCCCCTTTTCCATTTTTCATGCATGTCTCTTTTTCAAATCTTAGCTCATTTTAAAGTTCATTAGATATCCAACCTGGTTTCTTTAGACAACTCTCATTTTTGTTCCCAGTATTTCCCTAAGTTTATTGAAATCAAGTTTCTTAAAGTCTAGAATACATGTCTTCCCTCTATTACTAGATTCCAATCATAAGAATCTTCCCACCAAATTTCAATGATGCCTATTATATTATATTTGCAGTCTGATGTTAAGAGTTCAGGTTTGTCTTGTTTATTTCCCATGTTCTGTGTATTAGTGTAGATACATCGAAGACTATGGATCATTTTTCCTAGCTGGCTATTTAAGGTGTTTTTCCCCCCTCCCATTGTTTGGTTCTTGTAATCTGCCTTGTTCTCTGTATAACAGTCAGGCTATTATCTCCAGCACTTGAAGAACTCCTGCCCTCAAGAATACCATCCCCTGTCCCCCACATAACTAAGTTTAACACGCTGAGAAAACAGATGCACTTTCAGTGGTCTTTCTCTGTTCTTTGGGACCTTTTTAGACTTCATGCTAACAATTGCTATTTCTCTTTATGACAATTGTGCTGTAAATGTTATACTGAATGTGTTTCCTCTAAAGGAAAAAGCAAGCTTACACTGAAAAACAAGTCAAGATCTGCCTGACGTCAATTATCAGCATGATGAGATCTGCACAAAAATATTTTTATAAGACTGAATAAGAGGATTTTAAAAGGCTTAATGCACTTTAGTGGGACAATTCCATGTCAATCTCTAACTGACACTATGCTTATAGTGATCTGACATTTTTCTAGGTATACAATTTTTGGGGGGGGGGGGTTGGCTTTCTCTCCAAACACATCAAGCTGTTACTTTGCACAGGATCAGAAGAACTGTCATGCTTTCCCAGAGGAAGGGATGAAAGATTTGTGGTCCTTCAGATGCTGTTGAATTAGACCTCACATAATCTCTAACTTTTGGTGGTTGGTTGGGACTGATGGAAGCTGGAGTCCAACAACTTCTGGAGGCCACAGTTTCCCCATCCCTTCCAAGAATCACTGGAATTGTAATTTGGTGAACAGTTTGTTGTTTGTCCTCAAATAGAACAAGAGTGTCCTGAGGAAAAAGGAGTGACTACTGAACCAATTTAAACAACTCACAGATATGCCCTGTGAAACACTTATGTGCTAGGTAGTTGGAATTAAGAAATGAGCCCAGATAATCTAAATGATTGTAATTCTCCCTTTATGAGCCTGCCCAAGGTTTGAGATCCTTGGGATAAAGCTTTATCTCGATTCCACCAGCATCACAGGCACACTTGGTGATGACCTAAAAAATGCCTATAGTCTTTAAGTGTAGCTCTATGGAAGTAGGCATAATTGAAAGGTTTAAAAGTATAAGAACATCTTGTTGAATCACAGCAAAAGAGCTATTGTCTCTAGAATTTTGTGTCCCTAATGGCCAGTTAGCCCAAAATCAGGAAATGGGTGCAAGACTACGTTGTGCTCCCCAGAAACAGACATGGAGATGAATGCTGTCTCTGATCCTGGAGGTTACATATAGCAATCATGACCATTAACCAATAATGCAAGTTGAAAAATATACATGGCCATGACAGTCTTTGACAGCCAAGTTGTTAGGAGACTTACTATACAGTGCAAGAGTGGGGAAGCTGACAATAAATACCATGTAATGTATTTCAGAGGAAGCAACTGAGAGCCAGAATGGTGAAGTAGACTGAGTGTTGGACCACTCAGCCATGAAACCCACTGGATGGGTGACCTGGGCAAGTCACATGCTCTCAGCCTCAGGAGAGGGCTATGGCAAACCTCATGTGAACAAATCTTGCCCAGTAAACCCTATGATAAGGTTGTCTTAGGGTCACCATAAATCGGAATTGAACTGAAGGCAGACAACAACAACAACAACAACCTGGCAAAACCACATCTGAGTATTCCTTGCCTAAGAAACATAATGAAATTTACTATAAATCAGCATATGATTTGGACAGATACAAACCATAGACACTCTCTTCACTGATGCTCAGAAGTATCACCATGAAATTCAAAATGACCTGAATAAACTAGAAAGCTGGGCCAAAGCTAACAAAATGAATTTCAACAGGGAGAAATGTAAGGTACTGCACTTAGGGTAGAAAAATAAAATACACAGATATAGGATGAGGGACTCCTAGCTGAACGAGACTACATGTGAAAGGGATCTGGGAGTCCAAGTAGACCACAAGTTGAACATGAGTCAACAGTTCAATGCAGCAGCTAACAAGGCCAATGCGATTTCAGGCTTCATCAATAGTGTCCAGATCAAGGGGAGTAATAGTGCCACTCTATTCTGCTCTGGTCAGGACCCACCTGGAATATTGCGTCCAGTTCTGGGCACCACAATTTAAAAAGGACATTGAGAAACTGGAGCGTGTCCAAAGGAGGGCAACTAAAATGGTGAAGGGTCTGGAAATCATGTCCTATGAGGAATGACTTAGGGAGCTGGGGATGTTTAGCCAGGAGAAGAGAATGTTAAGTGGTGATATGATAGCCCTGTTTAAATACTTGAAGGGATGTCATTTTGAGGAGGGAGCTGACATGTTTTCTGTTGCTCCAGAGACTAGGATCTGGAGCAATGGATGCAAGCTACAGGAAAAGAGATTCCACCTCAACATTAGGAAGAGCTTCCTGACAGTAAGGGCTGTTCGACAGTGGAACAAACTCCCTTGGAGTGTAGTGTAGTCTCCCTCCTTGGAAGTCTTTAAGCAGAGGCTGGATGGCCATCTGTCGGGTATGCTTTGAATGAGAGTTCCTGCATGGCAGGGGGTTGGACTGGATGGCCCTTGCAGTCTCTTCCAACTCTATGATTCTATGATTCTATGAATGTTCTGGGTGATTACAAATTTTAAATTCAGTTTAAAATCTCCAAGAGGTTATGTTTCAATAATATCATTTCCCTGAAACTTCAGTATCAAGTTCATGAACACTGCCATTTTGGGCAATTTCAAACATGGGTTAGAAGATAAGACTATGAATGTAAAAAGAAACAAACTGTAACCTATCTCACCAAGGCTTTGTGACCACATCGTAAAATTACAGCAGAAGTGAGTTCTTTAAGGACATAGCAACATTTACCTTTCTTGTTTCCTGAATCAAATATTATTTCTTGGCTGGAAGTAAACATTTATAAATAAGCAAAATATAAAAAAACAAGATAGTATACCTGTCAGAGGTATCTGCAATGTTCATAACCCACTGCAGGAAATCTTTTGGACTCATATTTATAGCATCTTCTGTTTTTGAAAGCAAATTTTTCAGGTCCATACAGTAAAGAGTTTGTAATACCTATAACAACAACAACCAAATAAAATAAACGAACAATTTCTTATCCTAACTGGATCTTAAATTATTATAAAAGGAAGTAATCTTTGTGTTTTCACCTTGCAAAAACATTCTGGATGCTTTTCCATTATGGCTATCTTAAGGAGACTTGCTTCCAAACCAGACAGTAGACACAACAGAATGTTTCCTCCTTCCATCCCATGTTTAGAATTTGCTTGATTTAACCACATCAGGATTGCATCTAAGACCAATAAACGCACTTCACAGAAGTCAGAATGTAGCAGATGTGCAACTGACAAACAAGAGTCCAGTCTTTCCTCTTTGGCAAGTAAACCACTGTGTACAAATCCAAGATCTGTAGTGACTGAACACACAGATATGTAGAGCTTGGTGAGGCTTTGGAGATACTGACCAAGTCCGGGCACTGCAGGAGAGTGGCTGATACCCATTACCAATTCAGAATTGGAGATAACTGTGCCAATTTTCTCCTCAAATCTGAGCAACTCTGTTCCTGAAAAGAAATGAGATGGGGTGGTCAGATGAGGAAGAAAAGGAAAAATGTTTTTCAGTTATTACACATAAATACTTTAAGCAAAATTCAGCAAATGCAATCCACAGACTGCATTTTTCACACAGAGAAAAGGACATGACAAATCCTCATTGCCGCCTTGAGTCCCTGCAGTGGGAGAAAGACGGTATATATGTGAATAAAATAATAATAATCTACTACTGAAAATGTGTGCAAAGTTTGGAGTGCTGAGCCAGAAAAATCCATTTTACCAAAATCCAAGTGCACATTAGTTCTTCAGAATTACATGTTTTAAGTTCAAAAATTGTTCTAGATGCTTAAGTAAAATATTGCATACATATTTCTATATGATAACTGGTTAAAATACAAAGAGTTAAAAAAATTAAGGCATTCTCTCCACACCTAGTTTAACAACCTTGGGTTCCATCAAGTCTATAATTATTAGATTAATTAATACAGGAAAAGGGAGGGAGGAATAGATTTCCATCATATAGGGGAAAACATTTCTCATCTTTTTATGAACTATTTTTTTTTAGTACAGGGATGTCTTTCAAGTGACTTTATACATTTAAAAGTTGAGTTATCTGAATCTACATTTTGTGTTTCAAGTAACGAATAAGCACTGAAATATTCCACAATGAAACTTTACCATGGGACCAAGTAACACAATCATTGCTCTTAAAATCATGGAGTTGGCAAGGGCTGAATCGGAACTGGAAATACAACTGAAATTAAGAACTAAAGAAAAGAGAAGGCAGAGATGAGACAAGTAGACCAATAAGAAGTAACCCAAGAAAACAGTCAGAAGCAGAGAAATAGCCAGAAAGTGAGTCTTGATCTATGGGGAAACAGTTTTGGCTTCTGTAAAGAACTGCTTGCCTGGAACTGAGAGGAAGAGAATATGAAATGTGTAAGACCTGCATTTCTTAGGAACTGTGATTAGAAGAATTTTTTATTATTTATTTGTTTTCTTATTGCTCACTTGGGATTTACTGTAAATTTGAAACAAAATATTTTTTCTCTTATTTTAGGATCTAATTGGGAGCTCTAACAAAAGTTGTTGTTTTTATATTAGATTAGTAAACCTTTTAAAAAGTTAATATTGCTGTGACTTGCAGTTATTGGCTGCCCATCTCATGCCTAAAGCCTTACCACACTACCACTAAGGGGATTAATTTGTGGAATTAAAAGTTTTGGGCTGCGTTGGTGGAATAGCCTCACAAATAATAGGCATCTACCTCTGGCAGAGGAAGAGATCCTGGGGAAGGAAGTAATGCCACTGCTGCAAAAGACAGCATACACTCCATTTGGCCAAGCTCACTCTCCCCTCACGCGACAAAGCTGGTCTGGTCCAAAACATCTACCCATTCACCTTTCCCCAAAAACAGCAGACACCTATTTCCGTCCATTTACTAGTAATCTGATTGGGGAGAGCGCGGATAAGCAAACAAAAATGTTCTCACAAATTTCTGGATTAGTTTTTACACTTGTTTATATAATCTCAAGCAACAACCAAATGTTTCTGACATTCCCTTCCACTCCACCCTTTTCTTAAAAAAAAAATCCCAGAAAAAAATACCCCTCATTGCCAATGATAGAAAAGTATTCATGTTTTTTTTACCTTCAACAAAAACAAAAACAAAAACAAAACAAAAACAAAACCTTTCCTGACTTCCATTTACATATTTATTTTTCTGCCTTACTTAAATCAAACTCTTTCCCTTGGTCAATGCCATAATTTTTATTAAACCAATATGCACATTAATTTCCAAAGTAAATGTCTGGCTCCATTCTTAAGTTGAATTAAAGAGGCACTTCTATTTGCAGACAAAACTATGCTTACAGAAGGATCAACCATTGCACAATTTTCCTATGCCAGGATGAAGAAAAATGGAACAGCAATAGAAGAGGAGGTAAAAATCCAAGCAGGTAGGTTATACACATTCATAATTTGGAATTCACCTCTAAGAAATAATTGGAAATAATTCAAATTGAGCTGGCTGGTATCTAAATTCAGAATACAAAGAACACAACTATCTATAGAGTGAGACAATCTCCTTGTCTATTGTTCAAAACAGGAAGATAAACTAATGAGTCCTAAGTTTGATCCAGCAGTTCTTTTATGTTGTTATGCATTATTACCACTTTGATATCCACCACTCTAAATTTGTTAAATTTTTAAATAGTTTTTATTTTTTACTAAAGAAATTTAGTCTAAAAAGATTAAATGTGAGCTAAATGAACTAATTATAATTTAAAATTGAAATATTTAAGACAAAACAGAAACTGAGTATGTTTTTAACCCTCAGAAAAACTTGGTAAAATAAGTGTTCACATTACTGTTTATGAAAAGAAAGCAAGGTTGATGAGTACCTAAGGTGTTATGGGTGGACATTACTAAATTGGTGGCTATTTTTGGAAAAGTCTAATTCTATTCCATTGTTTTTTACTACTGTATATGGAAAGAATGGATAGCAATGCTGACTAACTAACTAACTAACTAACTATATCCCATGCCCCCAAGCCACCCGGAAGCCACCCTGGGGTGAAACAGCTGACCAGACAGGAGTGGTTTCAAGCTGCTCCAGGGGTATGGCATTTTGACATTGCACACCCCCAGAACACCTGGAAGTCACCTGGGGGTTCCAATGGGCACAAAAAGGAACAGATCTTTTCAGCTCCTATTTCGGCTGGCAGTGGAGGGCACCTTTGGGACTGTGGTGTATGTTTGCCTTGGTCCCAAGGCATCTTTGGAGGGGGCGGCTTCAAGCTGCCCCTTCGTGGCTGTCTGTTTCAGCCCTAACGGAACTAAATGGGACTTAAGTCCAAATAGTCCTCTGTAAAACTACACCTTAATTTTTTCTTTATTTCACTGTCCTTGAAATAAACCACATTAATAGATGCCAGGGCTGCACTACTGCCATTTGCTGCAAGACTGTAGCAGCTGCACACACCCATCCCTGATCCAGGCTGCCGCCACAGTCCTGAACCAGTTGCCAAAAAGGAGAGACATTTTACTGCTCCTTTTTGGGCCAGTTCTTCCAAGATGAGGTGTCCCCAGGGCAGCTTCCTGCTGCGTTCAGGGCATGTATGCAGCCCGACAGCAGCCTTTTGGGGCTGTCTGTTTGAAGCCTTGAATCTTTGTACTAAAACAAAACTCAGAATAAAACAAAATGTTGAGAAATGAGCAGGGGGGAATAGAAACAGGAGCAAAGCCACTATGTATTATATTGTAGAGCAGTGCAATTATTTATAAGTGTGACATTTAGATATACCTAAACAGGATACTATGTTTTAAAGAGAAAATCCACTGTGGTTGCACAAGAATGCAAGCTACCTTTATTATCATGTGTTGTGAACTACTATTTTTAAGTTAGATCCAAAGTACTTTAAAGAGGCTTTGATATTAAACTAAGATATTTGTGCCTAGTTAAACAGCAACAGCAGCCTACTGTTTGAAATGTTTGGTGAATGTTGAAGTACTGCATATTGTAAATGCATCTGTGAATTTAGAATGTCTCTTGGAAACTGTCCCAAAATTAAGATCAAAAAAGTACTGGTCTAAATCTGCTGCACAGCACATATGAAGGCCCCTGTGAGCCTGAACAGACAGTATAGGAGGGGAAAGGCAGGGATGTAAACTTTACAAGGCATTATAAGCTTGGTTGAAATATGGCTTATTATGATATATGAACCCACCTAAGCCAAGAAACCATTGCTTGTCACCACAAAACAGAATAAAACACAAAACTGGCTTATTTTGAACCACAGTTTGTCATGACAAATAAACCGGCAGCCACAGTTTGTCTCTAGTACAGTGGGGCCTCCACATACGTGGACTTTTTATAAGCGGCTTTGAGCGTACGCGCTCAAGCCGCTGGGCGCGTGCGGGGCGAAAGGGACAGCGCATCCCATTCAGTTGAATGGGCGTGCGCGCCCTTTGCGCCCCGCGCACCTCCGCACCGCCGTGCACGAGCCCCATTGTTTGCAATGGGGCTCGAGCATAGGCAGAAATAGCCATACGCGGCGGGATCCGGAACGGATCCCCCGCGTATGGCGAGGTTCCACTGTATTTTTCCACAACTGTCTGTTCCATAACAAGAAATTACCAAAGGAGGAAAGAGAAAAACACCAGAAATCAAGAAGATATGCCACATTTTGGTGCTCTGCCATGTAAAGCAGAGCCTGGAGGGAAGTGACCAGTGGGGTCCCACAGGGCTCTGTCCTGGGCCCAGTGTTATTCAACATCTTTATCAATGACCTGGATGACAGAATTGGGAACACACTTATCAAATTTGCAGATGACACCAAATTAGGAGGAACAGTTAATACTCCAGAGGACAGGACCAACATTCAAAATGATCTGAATAGACTAGAAAGCTGGGCCAAAGCTAACAAAATGAAATTCAACACAGAGAAATGTAAGGTACTGCACTTAGGGCAGAAAAATGAAATGCACAGATATAGGATGGGAGACACATTGCTGAATGAAAGTACATGTGAAAGAGATCTAGGAGTCCAAGTAGACCATAAGTTGAACATGAGTCAACAGTGTGATAAGGCAGCTAAAAAGGCCAATGCAATTCTAGGCTGCATCAATAAAAGTATAGTGTCTAGATCAAGGGAAGTAATAGTGCCACTGTATTCTGCTCTGGTCAGGCCCCACCTGGAATATTGTGTCCAGTTCTGGGCACCACAATTCAAAAAGGACATTGAGAAACTGGAGCGTGTCCAGAGGAGGGTGACTAAAATGGTGAAAGGTCTGGAAACCTTGCCCTATGAGGAACGACTCAGGGAGCTGGGGATGTTTAGCCTGGAGAAGAGAAGGTTAAGAGGTGATATGATGGCCCTGTTTAAATATTTGAAAGGATGTCACATTGAGGAGGGAGCAAGCTTGTTTTCTGCTGCTCCAGAGAACAGGACCCGGAAAAATGGATGCAAGCTACAGGAAAAGAGATTCCACCTCAACATTAGGAAGAACTTCATGACAGTAAGGGCTGTTCGACAGTGGAACAAACTCCCCCGGAGTGTAGTGGAGTCTCCTTCCTTGGAGGTCTTTAAGCAGAGGCTGGATGGCCATCTGTTGGGGATGCTTTGATTTGGATTTCCTGCATGGCAGGGGGTTGGACTGGATGGCCCTTGCGGTCTCTAACAACTCTATGATTCTATGATTCTATGATTCTACCATGATGTACAAGCTCATCTATAGTGGGTTTTTCCTGCTACCATGAACTGAAATGCTCAATCTGATGTCTTTCTCACAAACTTGATCAGTTTTGTCTTGCTCAATTAATAGCACACACCACTTTCAAAACTATTTTTCATGGCCCCTACTACTTAACTATTCCTAATCTTCATGACAGCCCACAGGAATGATTATTTAAGTAACATTTAACTTCTTTGAAAGCAAGTACTACAAATTCATTATTAAAATGATCTACAACTAGAACATATCATTTAAACAAACAATTCAAAAATGTCACCACTGTTTTCAACAACAGGTCATTGAAAGATATTTGGGGTTGAGATAAAACAGAAACAGAACTGACATATATTTATTACATCTGGCAGAAAGTCAAATTAAGAACCATGAATAATTAATGACAAACTGAAAATATATTTGACTTAGATAAGAACACTGTTCATTACTTTTAACCATTATATGTTTGTGTACTGGAAAACTTAATATATATGACTTTTGAATATTTATAAATAAATGATGCAATACAACATAAATTATGTTCCCTTTTCCTAAAGGTTCTCCATACATCTATGGTAAGATTAGGATAAAATGTTATTCTAAAGAGACTGATTTGGCAAGGTTTTGTATAACAAGTACTCTAATTTATTTTATACCTTTGTAAACAACTATTTAGCATTAAGTAAAGCTCAGCCATTTCTATGCATACTTTTGTGCAATGGCTTTTGATCATACTCTCTTTCCTATAGTTGTTTGTTGGCTACAGTGGATTCTTTTATCATAGTTTAATAAAAATAGGCTTCCCTATTCCAATCGTAGTGATCCTTTGAAGCAGCAGCTTCTCATGATATCTGATGTGGAGCATGGTGATCCCTCTCCCCATGTGCTGGAGGCCAGCACCACAGTTGTGCCCAGTGGCTACAACTGTTTCTTTCCCTTAAACTCACCAAGGACCATCATAGGTCTGGGGACCACCACTTTCGGTAGCAGTGCTTTAAAGCCTGGAGTAGTGGCAGATTATGCTAACCATAAAGGACATCAATAGGTGTGAAGGCAGGAAGAACATTACATTAAAAATATATACAGTATACATAAATATTACTCAGTCTCAGGAGAGCAGTGGAGGGCAAATAGCAACCCTGGATTTGCATATAGCTCCCAAATGCCCCTTTTTCAGCCCCCACCAACTCTTCCAGACTCCTTGAACTGTCTTCTTTCTGGTCTTCAGAGTGGATTAATTTCCTTACATGGAAGCTTCTGGGAGAGGCAATTCCACCTTTTACATTGGCTGCAGCCACCACCACCCCACATACTGTTTGAATATGAAATAAAACTGATTTTTTAAAAACCAGATGTGGACTTCTACCACTTCTTTTAGGTTCATAAACAGTTGGGGTTTTTGGCATTTTTGGCACTGTGTGCATTTCCTGAACTGGAAGAACAGGCTTGCCCCACTAGACCCACTGCAATTATCCATCCCTGTGGTACAGAATGGAATAGCAGTGAGTTCAGCAGAGATTAGAAGACTATGCCCTAAATAATTATTTGCAACGTTTAAATATATTTGGCTGTAAGCAACAGAAGAAAAATATTTTAAAATCTGATTTTCAAACATTCTGTATGAGAAATATTTCAAAATATTTGTACTTAGAAGTGGAATTTTTCATCCTGAACCTCTAAGTCTTACTCTGGCACTGATAGAAGAAACAATGGCACTTGACCATATCATGAGGCAGCATAACTCATAAAGGTCAATATGCTTAGTTTTGTGTAGAAAACATAAGAGACTCTATTACAGCTGGACAGACTCAATCAAGGAAGTTACAGCCTTGGGTTTGTAGGGTATAAGCAGAGCTGCTGATGACATGGTATCTTGGGAGATCAATCATTTATAGGACTGGTCATAAATCAAAGCCGACCTGATAACAATTAGCCACAAGACCATTAACATGATATTGTCTTTGTTTTGTCTCCATATAGCTCCTTTCTCCAACTTCGATTCTTTAACAAAGTTTAAGAATGCTATATCTAATGAAACATATTCCACCAGCCAAAATACAGATCTCCACATTCACTCACTGGTAGGAAAGTGATACATTAACTCAAACTTACCTTTCATTCTGGATTTTCCAAGATAATTATTCAGCAAGACAAGGACATCAATATATGTTGCTCTAGTCACCAAACAAGGGTTTTGCCTAGAAACCAAGTCAATGACAGTATTTATATTTTAAACCATGCTTTAAAACCACTGATACAGCATCTAAAGTTCTACCAATTCAATCAATCACAAACTGTATCAGAAAATCACCTTTTAATGAGTATGTTTAGTTATATTAAGGTAAAGTGGAACCTCATTTATACTTATTGAAATGGAAGTTGTTGAATGGATTTTAGAATGTTTACTAGGCATATGTAACAGGCAATTTCCCAGGCTTTCATTTGGAAGCTTCTATTTCTAATTTTATTGTCTTTTACCCAAAGTTAATGCTAACATTAAATTATCATAACAATTTCTTAGTTCTTTAGTCTATTTTTGCACCTAGCAAGACTGTTCCACACACACACATCTGCAAGTGCATCCCAGAAAAGAAAACATTCCAGTAGATTCAGAAATGCAGGTAGCCAGAATGGTATGTGCAGTTTCTTTGTTCAGGAACATTTGGGGCTCTTTGTGAAATCCACAGAGAGCCTGAGCAGAAGAGGCAGGATAGCACGGGTTGAGCCCCTGCTATTCTGCCCCTGATGATCACCTTGGTTAGTCCCTGGGTTAGTGCGGGGAACAGCAGGTGTTCACATATCCATTCACCACATCAACCCAGGACAACTCCTTACCTTTCCAGGGGCCACTCCCCCAGTCGCCTGTCTGATGTGGAAACGGAGTGCCTGGGGGCCAGCCACCCCATTTCTGCATCAGGAAAGTGACTGGAGGAGAGGCTTCTCAGATGGATCATCCACTGGAAGGGTAAGGAGTGGGGGGGGGGGGAACTGTCTAAACAGTGCACTTTTGCAATGAAGTTTCTTAGAAACTCTATGCAAATCCAGGGTTATTTTACCCTGAGGTAAAGGTTATGGTTTATTAATAAGCTTATTTCATAAACATATTTTTAAATTTTAATTTACAGATAACTATATTTATGATTGGTACATAATTCTCTCACCTACAATTTATAAAAGGAAAAATAGTTGTACAAAAATTGTCTGAACTCATCCTACAACAGTGGGACTTTGGTATCCACTGGAGTTTGGTTTCACGTCTGCCTTTGGATACAAAATGCATGGATGCCCAATCCCATTATCTACAATGACATAGGCCTGTTACAGACAGCCAAAATAAAGCTGCTTCGAGGTATGGTGTTTTAATGATGCATGCATCCTAAGAGTCCAGAAGCCACACCAAAGTCACGCTCCAGTCCTTAGGGCTGGAGTGTGGCTTTGGTGCGACTTCTGGACTCTTAGGATGCATGCATCATTGAAACACCATACCTCCACTGTGACTCGAGGCAGCTTTATTTTGGCTGTCTGTAACAGGCCATAGTAAAATGATGTCCCTTATATGAAATGACAAAATCAAGGTTTGCTTTTTGGATTTTATTTTATTTAAAAAAAATATTTTCAAGCCATGGAAAGTTGAATCAGTAGATGCAGAATTCATGCATATTAATAACTGCACTATTTAGTCCTTCCTATGTTGCTATATATTTATTTAAGGAAAGATCCTTGCTGTGAATTGACTACATGATCTTTCATTACACACAGCTGCGATTTTGCATGTGCATTTTAATCCTCAGATAGCTGATGTACTTTCAAATTCTATTTTTAAACAAATGTAATGTATATCCAATTTTTACTTTCAGGATTTTCAAATGTAAAGCAATTAGCTCTAAAAAAAATTCCTCTTTTATATTTCAGGGGAAGAAACTGGCAAAACCACCTCTGAGTATTCCTTGCCTAAGAAAACCCTATGAAATTCATGGGGTTGCCATAAACCAACACGCAACTTGAAGGCAAATACACATAGAAGGAGGCAATATTCGTATCTACAATCTGAATTAAACATTTCCTCCACTTTCTGCCAACACTGTTGTGGGTAAATGCAAACCACTTACAGTCTCAACTATGTATGCTACTAAATGTCAATATATCATGGACAAAGTGCTTCTACCAGTGGAAGACAGATATTGGGTCTGACTTATCTGTTACTATTGAGCTTCAATTTCATTCTGCCTGATGACTAGTCTTTATAAAGGTTAGGCAAGTGTGTGTGTGTGTGTGTGTGTGTGTGTGTGTGTGTGTGTGTGTACAATTTTCATCTGCTTTTCAGGGATTCCCTTTCCCCTCTGTCTATGCATGCAGCACTTTCTGGTGGTGATGCTATGGACAAAACAATAGCCAAGGAAATCCCCTTCCTCCAGTCCAGATGCAAGGACCTATATCTGTATGTCACTTATACACTGACAAATACAAACCAAATTATAGTACAGTTGGCCCTCTGTACCCATGGATTAAACCATATGTATGGCTTGAAAATATTCAAAAAATATATACAGTACATTCCAAAAAGCAAACCTTGATTTTGCCTTTTTATATAAGTGATACCATTTTACAATGCCACTATATATAATGGGACTTTAACATCCGTTGATTTTGATATCCATAGGGTGTTCTGGAATCAAACCCTAGCGAATACCAAGGGCCCACCATATAGTGTTTGAGGTACAACAATGTGTGCAATATTTAATTTAATTTTAGTTTATTATTTCATTTTGGTTTCTTTGAACATTCTGTGTTTAGTGAACTGTGTGTGGTGGGGGAAAGTATGAATGATGTTGCAAAATAATATCAGTACATTCTCATTATTTTGACACTTGAAAGTAAAGCAAAGACACACTTTCATAGAACTCTTTCTGTAAAATTATCTTTGTAGCAGATAATATAATACAATTTAATCACAGTAAAATGAATGACCTGTTCTCCCCACAAATAAGAATAATATAAAAGTAATTTTTAAATACTGTTACATATTTTTAAGAAGGACTCAAACTAAAGGTATTTTGAAAACTAAAACCAGGAAGGCCTGGTTTGTTTAAAAAATTTATGCTGTTTAAGACTACTTTTAATCTTAGTGTAAATGTGATCCATATCTTAAAACATTTTAATATATTATTTGTAATATAAAGCAAGTACTTTATTAGCATTTTAATGTGGACTGTATAAGAACAGTGTGGGACCACCATTTCACGAGTATGCTGCATACTCTTTTACTTAAGGGATTGTAACTGTGCTAGCCAGGAAAATGAAATACTGAAAAGCAAAACAAGAGCAGATTATAAAATGAATGCAAATATTTGCTCTGAGAAAAGATGCACATCGTTAAGTGCCATGCCCATAGGAAGTCGTAATTTTAGTGCGGTGGTGCCTACAAAACTGGTTTTGGAAGTATTTTAATGCTCTTCTTTTTTCGTCTTTACATACACACTTGACTGCAAAAGGGAGCCCTGCTGCTTAGAAAAACTGGGCCATATCTGTTTGATTTTATCTTGACAATGGAAAATCACCCACACCTCATGGGGTAGCAGACAAAGATGACCCTCAAACAGTGAATGGTATTAGAGACCACATTCTTACTAAATTGGTGTTCTTCATAAATTCTACTCATCTGCATAGCTGTCAACTAAACAAATGTATCCAGACATTAATTCTATTCCCTTTGGGGTGGGGGTCTGCCAGCACAACTCTGTTCTTAAAGGACCTCACTTTCTTAACACAAGTTCCTTCTCCCTCCTAGAGCCTGCAACATTTCCCTTGAATATGGTACCATGTCAGCCAAAACAGTGGGGAACTGTAATCTTCTAAAAGAAAATATGGTCCAGTAAAGCCAAATCTTCTCCCCCTGCCATTTCAAAAAGGTAAATGCTACGAAGGGAGAAACTACATAAAAGAAGTAGAAGGAAATTGGGTACCAATACAATTAAGTGGGCTAATTTTGGCAACTGTGCCTTAAGAAAACTGCACATGGTATAAATGCCAGACTAAGCCCTCAGGACAAACACATATAAAAACACAGTTCAACCACTATTTCAAGAAGGTAAAAATGAGGTGGATAAAGAGAGGGAAGAAAAGGTAAGAGACTATAAATGTCAGGAAAATAATTGCCTTTTGCACCAATATTAAGATACAGGTAGCAAAAAAGAGGTTCTATTATTCATGCAGATGCTTAAAAGCATGTACCCATTTCGAAAGCTATACTTTAACTTAAAAATAAACCCATTCCAGTTTATACCAATTAGAGGGGTGCTTTGTGGGTGTAGACAAATCAGCCTTGTTCGTGTCACGTTTCATTGTTCCATGATGTTGATGGACTGTAAAGCTGGAAAAACTGGGCTTGATTAAATTAAATGCCAAGTGAAGCCATAAGCTTAACATCTTCTGTTAAGGATTGTGGTCAAAGAAGCATGTGTCATTTTCATGGGTACACTGACCCAGGTTATGCCAAAGGCAGGTGGGATGTTGATGGGGAAAAGGAAATCCCTCCCCAGGGGCAGTAAACAGGAAAAGAAAAGAAAAAATAAATGGAACAATGGCAATAGAAAATGGAGGTGGCTCCATTTTCTCCAACAAGGAATCATCAGAGTTGGAAGGGACCTCATGGACCACTGAGTCCAATACCCTGCTCAGTGTAGAATCTCTACCTAAGCTTCCTCAGCAAGTTGTTGTCAAAACACTTGCAAGCTCTGGGAATCTCCACTGCAAACAGATGTGTGTTTTTTTCCAAATGAGATGAAGGGCCAGCTGGGCTGGGATCAGGCTGAGGCTGCCAGAATGGCAACCAGTATCCCCAGTCCCAGGTTGTTCCTCACAACTGGCTATGACAGTTTAGACTGGGAGCAGCAGGCCAATGACAAGTCTGGTGCTGTTGGCCTGTGCCATTTAAACAGGACAACAACAGGTTGGGGGGCCTTTTGGCCTGTGTGTACAGCCCCTAGGATCCAACCCATGAGAAGTAACTATTGATATGCCTCATAAGTTTTGATATACATGTGATATAACTTACTGAGTTTTATCTTTCCCTGTTTTCAAAATTATTTAATCAGAAGGGGTTTTTTTTACTGTGTATATTGAACATATTTTGTTAAATTACATTCAAGAAAAACATTTGGGTGAACTGAATATTTTCTTTTCTTTAGTAACAAAATTCAAATGGAACATTTAAGATGTAATGTTCTCTCTAAAGAGTACAGTAAGTCAAACCTTCTTGGGATTGTGAAGTCGAAGGCTTTCATGGCTGGCATCCATAGTTTTTTTGTGGAAAAATGCCAGCCACAGAGGCTGGTGAAACATCAGGAAGAAACTCTTCTAGAACATGGTCACATAGCCCAAAAAACCCACAAAAAACTTCCTGGAATTATTTTGCCTACTGATATTTGCCCCTCAAAAATATCTTGTCCTGTGCAGAACAGTTGTGTTTTTCTCATAAATGAAAAAGATGGCTGGACTAAAGGTGGATACTAGGTATAAAAAGAATACAGACTACCATTCTTAGCTACATATTATCTTGAGTTACATAACAGAAGTTTAAAAAATCATTTCAGATAAGAATTGTTATATTTCTCTTATTGAAACAACCCCAACTCTGTTATAATACTAATAGTATTGACTACAATACTAACAATATTGACAGTATTCAGAGAATCATAACAAAACTTGTTTTATCAAACCAAGATACAAACTAGTGTTCCTGCCTGTAACTATTAGCTGTAACTTCTCATTCTACCCAATTTAAAAATGATACTTACTGAACAGTTTGGATCTATGGCTATGGATCTTGGCTTGTTCTGAAGCTGGTAATCATACTGTTTAAAATCAGCTTAACTAAAAATATGGTTAACTATAGATGTCTCCATGTTATTCTGGCACACTGCAAAAGAAACAGCCAAAGGGCTGCATACATTGGCAAAAGGCTCATGAATCTCTAGGTTTATTAAGCCTACAAATATGATAATATAAACCAGGAAACCCAGTTAAATCATGATATTTCCTCCCTTTTTCATCCATAAAGCTACTCTTTATTTCAGCAATGGGAGTCATGCAGCACTCTAGATATTGTTGGACTGCAACTCCCAGAATTCCTTATCAATAACAGCATCAGTCCAACAACATTGGGAGGGTCGCATGACTCCAGCCTCTGATTAGGCAGGACTTTTCTACTCTTGGATTTAAAATGATCAAGTAAATATTAAATAGTGGTCCAATTTGTATTCATAGATGTCACAAGTGACTAACTCCACCTCTTGAATATGACTCTCAAATCAATATAATATTTCAATGTATTCTACACCTTCCAGCTAAATCAGTTAGTTAGGTGAGCTACAAACATTTGCTGAGTGTGGAGATTTTCTAAGCCTCTTGGAAAGTGAAACCTCTTTGCTACCATGTGCCTACTCATAATAATGTTTTACTGAGTTCAAAGGGGCTTTCTGACAGGTCAGTGCCTGTAGGATTGCCCTGTAAAACTGGTGAATTTGTTAGCTGTGTTTTTGCCACAGCAATCATTTCTTTTCAGTCTATTTGGCTTTTCCAAGTACTGGAATGCCACCTCCACTCTAACTTTTGAAAAAGAAATTTCCTTTTGTGTTTGAACATTTTAAAAATACGCATCTTCATTCATATAAATAGGAACCGACTATGTGACATGGCAACAGAAGAGAAGTATTTAAAAACAGCAAAGTTCATGACTGTATCATACATTTAGGGGGAAAGAGCAAAAAAAGGGGAGGGTTTGCTGACTGAAACAACATTCTTCATTATGTCTTTAGTCCAATACAAAAATGTCAATGCTATCATCTGTTATCAACCTGTGATAAGTTTAGTTTTTTAACATACCTCTTAGCCAACCACAGCTTGGCTTCAATACAAGTGATGATGTTGCTCAAGCCTTGAAGAAAGCCTGAATTAGCCTTCTGTTTGGAGTCCAAGTAGGGCTGCAGCAAGTGAAAGACCTACGTTAAAAAAAAAGCAGACTGCTGTAATAATATTTTCCAAATATCCAGTTCTTCAGCTTTTGGCTTTGCTCAAAAATAACAGACGGGGAAAAGAACCAAACCACCTGCAGAATGACTCTCTACAACTTGTACAGAAAGAGTTTATTGGCTCTGGGTTTAAGTCTGAAGCTATATCCTTTATCACTGTTTTGTGTCCTCCAGTACAACACACTTTATTGAACAGATTGCCTCCTTTTCACCAGCATTCATTTTCTGTAACATGAAAAATTATAAAGCCAGCCTTATATCACACAACGGAAACAAAATGTGCTATATTTACCAAGAGAGACACCCTGCATGGATCATTTGTATTAAATGAATTATTTCAGGAACTAGTCAACAGTTATTTGGGATTACTTGTACTAATAATTCTTTCCCTCCTTGCTGTTTGTCTGCTCAAAACCTTCCACATTCTAAAGCTTTCCAACCCATTAGAGAAAAGACACAGAACAGAAAAACAGTAACAAAGAAAGTAGTTTCTGCAGTCTGCCCCCTGCAATAGCAATAGCATTTACATTTCTATACTGCTTCATACTGAACTAAGTAGTCTCAAAGTGGTTTACAATATGTAAGCTAATTGCCCCCAACAAGCTGGGTACTCATTTTAGTGACCTATGGAAGGATGCAAGACTGAATCAACCCTGGAGCCCTGGGATCGAACTCACAACCTGGTGGCTGCAATACTGGCCATCAGTGCTCCTTGCCACCATTCCTCCCTCTCCAGACCGAAGCATCTTAGATTATATCCCTTAAAAAAGGTCAGGGGACTGATTCAAACATTGCTATTCTACTCTATTCTAGGACTAACAGTATTGATCATGACAGCTAAGAAAATTTCCAGAACCAATTTTCTGACTACATTTTTGGCATTGACTAAAACCCCACTCTACCCTCATCTAATAGTACACAAGTTTTAAGAGTGCTCAAGAAATGATGTGGCAGAAACAATCTATAAGAACAAGGCACATGTTTAGGTCAAGCAAATTATATCAATTAATAAAAATGATAGGTTTGTAGAGTGAGTACAAAACTAAACACAACATAATGCATTGTAAGGAAGGTTTTTGGAACTCTATCCCATACCTAGGTGTTCTTCAGGGCAACGTGAAGAAGATATGTCCTCATTAGGTCTTGCTTACCTCTTCTATACCAAAGGTGCTGCTATTTCATCAGTATTACTACTCTGTTAAAAAGAACAGCTCTACCTGCTCTTTAGGCTTTTATAAGAAGCTAGGGCGGGATACAAACCGCCGCTTTGCGGCGGTCCCCTGCCGGCGCTGTTTGCTCCGCATGGGAGCCGCAGCAGCCAAACCGCGCGGAGCAAAAAAGAAGCTCCATTTCGGAGCTTCTTTTTGCGGCACCTCCATGATGTCGCGAGGCGCCGCTGGTGCATTCGCGACGTCATAGGCGCCGCAACACGTCTGGACGCTATGCGTCCAGTACGTAAAGATGGCGGCGCCCATGTGGAAGGGGTGCCGCCATCTTGTACGGACACAGTCCGTACTAGACTCAGGGGCGTCTATAACAGACACCCCTTTTTTAAAATGGGACGTCCAGAGGACGTCCCAACTGCCAGTTTGTAACCGGCCTAGGAGTTTATTTAATTTTAGTAATCCTTTCATATAACACCAAATCTAGTTAAAAGGGGATGACAGGAATGCATGTATGATAGGAAGGTTATAAAACCCTGCAAGGCCCTATTCCTAATTTTCAATCATATTTCATGTCTGAAACAACCCAAAATCATGTCATTTAACCACTCAAAACTAAAAGCTTCAGGGATCGTTTTGCAGAGCAGTGTTTTTCAAAGGAGTTATGTCTTCTAAATGCCCATTTAAACTATCAACTTAAATAAAATGACAACCTGTTGATGGATGTGTAAATAAGATTCATATTTGCTCAGTATACTGGGAAAATGAAGAAATGTGTTTTTGTCGATCAGGGTAAGCTTTTCCTTGACTCCTGAAAAATAACAGTGTCTTCTTTCAGTTGTACCATCCAGGCTGCATCAGCACATTTTCTACAAACACTAACAAGACCATCCTGAAACTGAGATTGGCGTTTTTTCATCAAACGTTGGATAACTGAAATGGTGACCTTACATGGAGGAACCACTAGAAATGAACACAGCTTTAAATTAGGAAGGGAAAAAACAGTTTCCTAGTTTACTGAACATTAAATAGGAAAAGGAAACATAAATCAAGATGTGTGCTTGCCCTTAAGATTTATTTTTTCAATGAAATCATAACCACAGCAAAACCTTTTAGCATCTAAAATAAAATTTACCTCCTGTCAGGTCCCATGTTTCTGCCTTGTGCCATGATACTCTCTGTGAATTGTGGGTTGCAGAAGATGCACAATAATCTCCTTCAAACCTACTCCAAAACCTACTTCTTCCATGAAATCATTTAGTAACTGATATAAGTGTTCCATTTATAACCTTGTGCTAGCAGCTGCCCTTTTATTCTCACTGTGACTTACTAACAAACTTTCTCTTTGTATATATTTTAGTCAAGTCAAGCTTATGCCTAGAGTAGCTAGTTATTATCTGTTGAATGCAGATTATTCCTTTTGATCTCCTATATGTTAAAGCAGCCTTTAGGCCAGGGTGCTAATTGTTTTGTTAGCTGAATTAAAATTTATAGAGGTACCCTGTACGATATTTATTCAATCAGCCACAAACCACACTTTGGGATCCTAGGTAACTACTTACACCTGAACACACAACTTTGCTCTCCTTGCTTAGCTAGCTTTGCTCCCCACTATACAAGATTGTGTACCTAAGCATTCAGAAGCCCCTGGTTAGTTTCAGTTAGAGTACTGAAACAAAGCAAAAGTGGTTTCAGCCACATTTAATCATATTTACCAATAGCAGTCCTACAGGAGAAAATGATGTAAAGACAGCTTTAGCACACACTTCTATTGCACTGAAAAGAATCCATATAAATTTTTCAAAAGGAATCCAGGACTAGCAGAAGGAAGATGGCCAAAATATAATAGATTTCTGAATTTTTGGCTCTACTCCAACTTTGCTAAATCTGGTAGGCATCTTTCTATAACAGTGGTTCTCAACCTTCCTAATGCTGTGACTCTTTAATACAGTTCCTCATGTTGTGGTGACCCCCAAACATAAAATTATTTTCATTGCTACGTAATAACTGTAATTAAAAATATCTATTTTCTGATGGTCTTAAGTGACCCCTGTGAAAGGGTCATTCGACCCCCCTCTCCAAAGGGGCCGTGACCCACAGGTTGAGAATCGCTGCTCTATAGTGTTCATATGATGAAAACAAGCATCTGTGCATTCACATCTATTCTCACACTGGGACCATACCTCCAACCTGTCTTGTCACCTTAGGTTTTCTTCACTTGGAGGCCATCTGCACTGCAGAATTAATCCAGCTTGATACCACTTTAATTGCCAAGGCTCAGTGCTATGGAATTTTGGGAATTGTAGTTTGTTGGGGCACCAGAGCTCTCTCACAGAGAAGGCTAAATGTCTCGCAAAACTACAGTTCCTGGAATTCCATAGCACTGACCCATGGCAGTGAAAGTGGTGTCATACTGGATTATTTCGGCAGTGCAGATGCAGCCTTACTTAGTAATAGTCTACACATATATTTGAAACATTGTATTTTAGTAAACGGATATTAAATCAACAAGAGACATAACTTAATAGACAAAACTTTTAATTTTGTGGTGCTTCTTATTTATATTTATAAAATGTCTGAACTCAAACTCATTTTGCAGCTTTCTCTAACTGCTCTAGGCTTAGGAGGCAACCTGCCCTGCTTTGCTAAGAAATGAAAGCTTAATATAATACAGAATAGGCAAACTACCATCTATATAAGAACATTTGTGGGATGCTTTGATGTAGTCAAACAAAGGGCAGTCAAATGGTAATACTGTTAATATATGAAAAATCAATTGACCATTCAAGTTGATCAACTGTAATTTAATACAATGCCAACATATGGTTTTCCTTACGTGTCAACAATAGCTGCACTGTAGAAATAATCCCATTTGACATCACTTTAACTGCCATTTCTCAATACTATGGAATTCTGGGAATTGTAGTTTTGTGACACATTTAGCTTTCTCTGTCAGAGAACTGTGGTGCCACAACAACCTACAATTCCCAGAATTCTACAACACTGAGTCATGGCTGTTAAAGTCATGTCAAACTAGATTATTTCTCCAGTGCAGATGCAGCCACTGATAACATGCTAATACATGTTACAGTCCAAATGTGGCAAAATCTAAATTCTGATTATTAAATTACCCTCTCCTAACAGTACTTCTAATCTTATGGAGTAAATTGATTTTACTTCTTGAAAGGCTCGTAATAAACTGTTTCAAAATTATATACAGTATATAACTTGGATGATGCAACTTTACTTGAACATATGAGTACATAAAATAAATTCTGCTTCATACAGAAGCAGCTACAAAGAATGCAAATGCAATTTACACGTTTCTTAATTCTTTTTAATGGTTGTCTATGAATTAGATAAGACTTAGAATTAGTTAAACATTTCTCTCCCCCTCCCACCCATAGCTAACCTGGAGTCCTAAAAGGTATGCTTGAATGTCATTAGCTTGCTTGTAATAATCAAATATACAATACAGCCAAGCCCTTTGTAGCCATGGAATCAATCATCCATGGCTTGAAAATATTCCAATAAAAATTCCAAAAAACAAACGTTGATTTTGCCATTATAAATAAGGGACACCACTTTACTACTCCACTGTATATAATAGGACTTGAGCATTCATAGATTTTGGCATTCATGGTGGGGAGGAACCTGGAACCAAACTCCAGTGAATACCAAGGCCCCACTGTAAAAATATGCACATTCCTAGCTTGAATTATGAAACAATACTGTGACTGTTCAGTTCAGTGATTCTTTAAAATGACATCATCCTATACAGTTGATTTTCAACACAGTAAATTTAACTCCCTGAAAAAATAGAGCAACTGAAACAAATCACTGTAAGTATTAAACTGGAAAACCGCAGCATTAGTAGAGGGTAACGAATGAGGAGACCCATTTCAAAATAGCAATAATGAGTGGAGCAATATTGAGGGAGGCAGGTGAATTTCTGTTGGTACTACCTCCCCCATTGTAGCCTTTCGTGCCATCTCCTCCACTGGGTGTATTTTGATGAGTGAAAGTTTATCTGTTCCTCCCCTCCCGTATGTTAAACTTTACATGACATCTTTGGGAAATGGGATAAACATAACATCAAAGCTCCATCCTCAGATGCAGTACACCACTAAATGCAAATAGTTGGGGAAATAGTAGGTGAAGGCCTGTGAGATTCCTGGAAGCATCTGACTGGTTACACTATGAAACAAGATACAACACTAAAGGAATCTTTCAGTCTGATCCAGCAGACATCTGATAGCCAATGCCTATTCAGGAAATATATATCATAATGAAAACAGTTTTCCTGGTGCTTAATTTCTAATTACTCAACAAAAAATATGAAGGCAGAAAGTGGGTCAGAAGCAAGGCAAAACATGGGCCAAGGGAGATAAGTCTGAGGGTCAAATTCCATTTAAGAGACTGCACTGATACAATGGCAAGAGCCAAATGCAAAAGGGCATGATCAAAACTGTCAATGAGTATGCTTAAAGGGATCTTTATCACACGTGGCTTTTAAGCAACGATTCCCATGGGAAGGAAGTGGCATCGGCAATGCTGATCGCACAACGCCACTTCCCTCCCATAGCTGCCCCATTCCTGATCTGTGTCTTTTCATTCACGAGGGAAACACATGAATGAAATGCCAATCACACCATGCCACGGGTGCAGAGAGTAATTCACATGGCAGTAGCGCGATTGGCAGTCAAATGGTCTCACTGTCCCCTCCTCCCCTTGCCCTCACCCCCTCCCCTTTTTAAAAATAATTCCCAACCTTTTTTTTTTTTTTGGCATTACTTTGGTGCTCTGGAGCCCTGAAGTTTCAGAAATTGAATGGACCCCTAGAGGAGATCTGCCTTGTTACATCCCTGGAAATTTTCAGGAAGGCGGTTAAGACAGAGCTTTTTCGACGTGCATACCCACATGACCTTCTATGAATTACAGACTGTTCTGTATGGAATGAGAGCATCTGACCCCATGATTGTTGATTTTATGTTTTTAACTGTGGTTTTAACTTGCATGGTAATAATATTGTAACGTTTTAATTGTATTTTTTAAACTCTACTGTGATCCCACCTCAATCCAATTGGAAGAGGCGGGAAGATATAAATAAACATTATTATTATTATTATTATTAAAGAGGGTCTAGGTAATTTAATTTCCATGATCTAAATCAAGGGTGGATACAATGGAAGCAAGGAATCATATATGCTCCCCAAGACTCCTTTTTCAGTCACCCCCATCAACTCTAGAAGTATTGATTAAAAAAAATACCACCATGAAAAAATTGGTGCAGTTTGTCACCAGAACGTGGTGGAAAACCTAAAAACACATCGAAGAAATCAGAAACTAGAAGCCTTTAATTACAGATTTCTTTAAAATGAAGGAGGCTGGGGTGTTTGTGAAATAAGTTATTTTGTACTAGCCATCAGATGACATTAGACTGACGCCTGTGTTTCTTCAAACATCATAAACTCTGCACTTACAGAAAGGAAGATAACCCCTAATGAAACTCTACTCCAGAAAAGGGATAAGCCACACAATAATAGTGATTACTAAAACTCAGCAGATTTTCACTCCATGCATATAAATGAGACTATTTATAAATTTTACTTCCCATCAGGCTCAGCATGTCAGCTTACAATAACAACTTAATGTTAATGCTTTCCAGTAATTTTCACAGCACCATTTTGCTGCAAACACCTCACCCAAGGTAAATATAAGGGCAATCTGAGGACTAACTACATAATCAAAAGAAGCTTAATGATACTGTGTTAATGCTGTGAAATAAACATTAAGCCTTGTTGTATACTATGTTGTTTTGTTTTGCTAATGTCACACAAAAATTTTAGAGAACTCATTAGTATGTGATTCTCCACACCTAGCTAAAATTCAGTTCATCTTGTAACATTTACTTTAATAAGTACATTTGACATTTCAAAAATGATAAATTCTCTGGATAGCATTGCAAAAAAAGCAATGATCACATACATGAATAAAGGTTCTAAGATTTGAAAATCTCCTGTGAATTACTTACATCATAAAATGTATTATTATTTACTGATAAATGGCTTCATAGCTATATCTATAATACAATTTTATATACTTTATCCACTTTCTGGCTATTGTAAAAAATGAAAAGAATTAACAGAAACCATGAACAACTTAAAGTACTATTTCCATCAAAAGAGTTTTCCCAACATACTTACAACTGTCCACAGACATAACTTAATAATCCTAATCAATGCAAATGAAATTAGTATTATGTAGAAATGTCATAGGACAGTTCTTCCCCACACCAACACATTCTTCATATTTACCATGCTTAGTAATACAAGCCTGTGCTCCAGCATTCTCACTTAGAATCTTTTCTCATGTATGATTTGTTCACCCCTTACTTCAGAGGAGACCCTATGTCCTTTTAGATGTAACTGGACTAAAATTCCCACAATTCCTAACTGATGGTCATGAGACATGAAGCCAACAACACCTAAGGGCCACAGGTTCTCCATCCCTACCTTATTTGCAGTGGATGAAATCTCTCAGACCTACTTAAATGCGATGTTCCTTCCTTGTTAGTATAATAGTATATGGAGATTCTTGGTTAATACAAAGTGCCAGTGTATGATAATAGAAATATTTGAGGGGCTTGTCTTTGTCTTGGGGATTTGGAAAATATGCTTCCTAAGATTGATAACGACTTTTGAAGAGCTATTCAGCTATTCAGCTATTAACAAATTATCCTTTTTAAAATAATAATTTATTTTTTGACCATTCTCTGAGAATCATCAGAATCTTTCCCAACTTCTGAAAAATATATTTAGAAAGAATAAGCTTAGAAGCGATTATTCCTAGAGCCCTTTCTGCATGCCTCTCTTGTCCTAGCAAACTATTTCTGAAGACATAGGCCCGGTACATAGGTACCTTTCGGAATGTCTGGGCTGGCGGCAGCCTATTTCCCTCTGGAGGGAAGCCACAGTCACCAAACCATGTGGCTTCCCGCTGCGCCGACGCTGCGTGGTGCTTAGGTCACATTGGTGGCGTCTGTGTACATGGGATGCCACCATTAGTATGCCGCCACTCCATGTTAGGGTTAGGGACCATGCAGTTGGTGCACGGTCCCTAACCCTAGTATCGCTGCCGCCATGCCCCTTTTGGCCCGTCTGTCTCGGGCCATAGTTTATAAGCAGAAGAGGCTGGCAATAGCAGAGGTCCAATTCACTGAAGAAGAGAATATAAGATGAAATTTCCTTTAGGTACACTGTAAAATTTATGCCTGAACAAATTAACAAATTTGTTAATCTTTAAAAGGACACAAGACACTTGTCTTTCCTGCAGTTCAGACTACTGACACAGTTCAGGAAAGTGTTACAAAACAGATGCATCACAGGTTCATAATGTATGCTCAATAGCACCCAAGACCTTATGGATGAGGTTACTAAGACTTCTACTAATGCCAGTTAATCAGCTGTCCCAGCTTTTCTCCCTCTTTGCATTTGCTGCATTTACTTGAAACAACAGAGAAAAAGAGATGATTTTGGAATCCATACTGCACACTCCAAAGGTTGATAGTTTGGGGGGGGGGGGGGCACAGACAGAAGGAGTCAATGGTTTCCTTGGGAATTGAAACAAAGAATTCATTTCCAAATCCTAAGGTTTCCTAAACCTTGGCTTTGCTTTTTTCTGTGCTGCTGAATACCAAGTTGATAATTTTATTCCACCCCAAACCCCAAAATCAGCCTTTTGAAACAGTCATCATGAGCCATCTTCTAAAACTGAGGCCCCAACCATCCACATTGCTTCACCTTCACTTACACTGAAAATCAAATAGCATTTTGTTTCCATTTATTTAATCTGGGAGATTCTTATGGAATTCTGTACATTCAGCTTGGGTTTTCAGCACACCTAACAATAGGATATGATCCCCAACTGGGCTACTTCTGCTAATTCAAACCAGGTACCTATCCATGAAGTGGTACTGTAAGAAGACTTGATCTCTTCTTCCAGCCTGCTATGTTTCAAGGAGCCTCTAAGAAAGGACACAGGCTTACAGGGACTTTATGACAAAAGATACGCCTACCAAATCAACTTATTTACAAGTTTGCTAACACTTACTTGTTCAGAAGTCTTCGGTTAGTCACAATCTCTCTATATAACTTAATGCATAGTATTACTGGAAAAGGAAATGACAATTCTGTGTGGGATGGCACCCTCTGCTGTCCTGATATCCCTATGTTGTGTATCACTTAGCTGAACATACAGTACATCAAGAAATCAGACCATGACCAGCAAGGGGAAACGCTGCAGTGACTCACACACATGTATCCAAGAGCCCATTATTATCTATGCTTTTAGCACACAGATATCACCCACAAGCAGTGCCAAAGTAACTACACCTAAAGCACTAAGCAAAGCACCAAAGCCCAGAGAACTGTATGTTCTACACAGTAGCAGAACAAACAGCAGAAGCCTATGAGAAGGGGGCATGAGTATGTCAGTGTATTATTTATATTTCACTCTCTGTATACATTTGTTTTTAATTTACTTGTAAACTGGGCAGTTCAGCCATATTTCATTATAAAGTACTTGCTTAGAAGACAACTTCTTGAACGGCTTAGAATCATGTACATGATTATATAAAGACCAAAAGTGTAAGAATTTAATCATAAGGGCAAAGGAGATACATGGCCGTTATTATTTTTATTTAGGTGAATGTTTTCCTCTTCACCTGACACTAATATTCCCCTTTTCCAACTTCAAAGAAAATCTTATCTTGGTCTATAAAACTGAGCTAAGAAGAGGAGCAGCTGCAAGGAAGTTGCAATGAAAAACATTTAATTATAGTGGCTTTATTGCTTTGATCTCTAGGTACTGTAACATTCATTCACAATATCAGCCTTTATAAATCAGCTATGAAGCAGTACGTTTTAAATGCTGCTGCCAAATCAAATAAGAGACATAATACATAATCAGCAATATTTCTATACTAAAAGGACAAGGCAGTTAACAGAGAACTCTGCTCTATGAGTTATGAGCTGAAATGCATATCATATAGAGGACACCCATAGAAGATGCAGCCTTTTGCTTCAAGATGTTGAGCAGTCGAACAAAACATTGCTTGTCCTTGTGTTCCAAACAGGCCATTTTTTATTTTCTAAGTCTGTGAAGAATTTTGTTACAAAACCATTGCAGGGAAGAAGTTATCTGCTTTGTCATCATACTCTTACAGTGATCAGTACAATCTCCCAGTGGATGGCATTGATACTGATTTCCTATTAAGTGCTTTCAAAAAGGATTTATAAAATTTTGAACTTGTTTATTTTAACCTACATAGCTAGCAAGTTAATTACTACCAAGTAATTGGATGAGACATGTTGGATTGAAAGGGAAGTGTCTTTGCTGAGATGCAAATGTACGTTAATTTTCTGGACATTGAAAATCTCCCAATTGCCACAAGGCCAGAAAGAGGAGGGGCCAGCCCCTCCATACCATCTTAACTAAGAACAAAAACAGCAAAATGTAGACCTATGATGATTAACATCCTCAATTTTTTTCCTGTTTGGTTTGTAACACTTAACCTGACGAAGATGCCAGTGAAACTTTGAAAGCTTGCAACATGTATATTGTGCATTTTGGTTGGCCAATAAAGGTATCACTGTTTGGTGGATCTTTAATGCTTGTGTAGAAGACGGATGGATGTTGATTGTCTTCTACACAACCATTAAAGATACAGGAACCCTCTCCAGATTTTACCATGGTATCTTCACTGGTATGTCAAACATGTTTAATGATCTTCCTCAGAACAAATGATCACTAATTAAATTAAACTTAAATTCTATAAAGATGATAAAAAAGAACAAGAAAACATGCCACGAGACACTACACTGATTCTGCCAAATATCTCAAACACAAAGCCCATATCTGAGCCACAGAACAGCTCTGACTCAGCTCAGAACAGGCCCACAACTATGTTCAGCATGCAGCTGAGTAGATTCACAGCCAGTGTGGTGTAGTGGTTTGGATGCTGGACTAGGATTCTGGAGACCAGGGTTTGAATCTCTGCTCAGCCATGGAAACCCAATGGGTAACCTTGGGCAAGTCACATTCTCTTAGATTCAGAAGATGGCAAAGGCAAACCCCTTCTGTACAAATCTTACCATAAGCTGGAAAGAACTTGAAGGCTCACAATAATAAAATGTAGATCCAATAATAAAATTATTGGTCTTTCTTCAGGTAATGCCCAGTGGGTAATGACCTGGGAAGCTGCATTAAAATCATATACATCTAGCAAGAAATGAGTATGTGGAGACATCTTTTAGCACCTTTGTGACTAACTGAAATAAATTGGCAGCATGAGCTTTTGTAGACTTCAATCTACTTCCTCAGATGCTTTTGGAGTGGAAGCCATGGACAGACATATATCTGCCTTAGGCATCTGAGGAAGTAGACTGAAGTCTGCAAAAGCTCATGCTGCCAATTTCTTTCTTTCAGTTAGTCTCAAAGGTGCCACAAGATTTCTCCACATACTAATTCTACAGACTAACATGGCTATATCTTTGAATTCTAGCAAGAAATGAGTTGATTTTGCATATGTTCAACTGTATAATAATATGCTTCAAGCTGGCTTGAGCATCCAATGACAAATACTCTTGTCCCTCCACACTTGCAGCTTTGACTTTTGTGGATTTGATTGTTCACAATTTTATTAATATGTTCTCTCTAGAAATCTAGGTCCCCCAGTGCATCTCTATGGTCAACTTTAACCAAAGGTCACACTGAAGGACCTAGAGATTCCTAGAGATAACACTTCACTAGGCATTTGTAGCTCCTCCAGCATAATTCTATGGTCAATGTCTGGCAGATTTTGACCACAGAGTTGCATTGGAGGACCTAGAGATTCCTAGAGTGGTGTTCACTGAGGTAAAAACATAGTGTTTTTGTTATTTGCAGTTTTTCCATATTAATGGTGATCCTGTGCCTCTAACTCCAGCAAATGCGGAGGGATGCGTGGTAATAAACTCTATAAATAAATAAATAAATACTGCTGCATATGTTTGCTGCCTGAATCAGAGTTCAAATAATGCCTCCTTCACCACACCCAACACTGTAAAAAGCTTTGCTGAGAAACACAGACACAAATATATCCTTCGGCAGCCCTTTGCCCATGTTGCCATACAAAGCAGTCTACTTATTACCCAAGATTCCCAAAATAGTTTGTTTTCATTTTTCAGCATTTAGGAACCCATTTCTACATGCATTGACTTGTCTACCAAAGAAAACTTAGATATTACTAGAGAACTCCTGCACTGCACATGTCCTTTCATGCAGGCATTATAAGTAGAACATCAACCAGCCAACTGTCCTAGGATAAGGATAGCAAACTGACAGTCAACCAGCTCAATATAACCAACAAGGCTCTACTCTATTTCCCACGAATGGGAGTGTATACTGGGTGAGGATGTGAAAGAGGACCTTGGAGGACTAACTGGTGCTGATGCTGGCTTCATTCTGGCACCAAGTAAAAACAAGTTTTTGAAGCTTTTGAGGTCTAATTTTATCCAGTGTGTATATTGCCACTACCTTTCCATGGTGGTAGGACGGTGGTGAGGCAATAGGTTATGGTGATGCTAGATTTGCAGCTGATAGAGTCTCCAACATTAAAAAGGGATTTTCTGAGGATCTACAGAGACAACAGCAGTGGCATTTTAGTCTACTGTGAAAATGGAGGCACAGAAAACCATTTGTCAGTGTCTTTTACCATGAAAGCACTATGATGAGACAATCTAAAATCAAATAAGAACCAGTACCAGAAGATAAGACTCCCAGCTGGAAGGTACTCAGGTAGCTACTAGGGAAGAGCAGAGGGAAATGGACTGGCTCATAAGAAGCCATGGGTCTAAATTTGCAAGACCTGAGGTGGGCAGTTGATGACCAGGGCTCTTGGAGATCTCTCATGCACAGGGACACTGTAAATCAAAGTTGACTTGATGAGAAATTTAAAAAATGGCTTAAAATTGTTTCAATTGGTTATATTCTATGATTCTATGATTCTATGTTGTTTAATGTGGTTTAGTTTCTTCAAAATCTATCATTACAGTTTAAAATGTCAAATTGTCTTAAATTTATTTATTTAAGGGATTTATATCCCAACTTTCTCCCAAAATGGTATTCAAGGGATTAAATTAAAATTGATTTTTATTGTATGCTGTCCTGAGGTCTGTTTGATATAGGGCTGGATGCAAATAAATTAACGAACGAATACCTCAGGCCTTGCTCAGGATTCTTACCTAGTAGGCCTCTAGTATGCCATGAGAGTTACACTGGGCCCATGGTATTCACTGGGGTTTAGTTCTATAATTCCCTTTCTAGAGGCCAGCATGGCCCCATTCCTGCTCTCCTATTGGTGTCAGATAATAACATTTTTGTGCCATTAGGCTTTTTTAATCTGATGAAGATTGGGCTTTTAAATGCTGTGCAAGTTAGATGTCAAGATCTGTATATAGTTTTTAGAACATTTTAATATTTTTAATGTGTAATGTTTTTAGCTTTTTAATTGTTTAATTATTTTTAAACTTTATATTTACAATTTTAATGCTTTTGTACTGTTTTTAATTTGTACTATTTTAGTTTTTTGTGGGTTTTCTGGGCTATGTGGCTGTGTTCTGGAAGAGTTTATTTCTGACAGTGCGCCAGTATCTGTGGCTGGCGTCTTCAGAGAATGCTGGCATGGGAGTGAGTGGGGAGTGACCCTTAATTGAGAGGAAGTGATTTATATATTAATCTGCATGTTAATATGTAAATTACTTCCTCTCAACCAAGGATCACAGTATATACAGTATACCCCACTCACTTCCATGCCAGCATTCTCTGAAGGTGCCAGCCACAGACGCTGGTGAAACATCAGGAATAAATTCTTCCAGAACACAGCCACATAGCCCGGAAACCCACAAAAAAATATATGGATGCTGGTTGTGAAAGCCTTCAGCTTCACATTGTTTTAAATTGTTGATATCTGCATTGAGTCCCTATACTGGAAGAAAGACTGGATCTAAAGAAATAATGCAAATAATAGTTATATGGTAGAATCCATGGATAATGAGGACATGACAATTATTTCAGCCAGTATTTGGGAAAGAACAGGACCAGAGCGGGGTGGAGATTTAGTTTCCCACAAAGATTCGGCAGTGTAGTTGAGTCTTATAAACTATTATTCTGCTTAAAAATGAATGACAAATAATAAAATGTTTGACCTAAACCAGTGAATTAGCTTTTAATGTGAGCATGCTGGTTGTTGTTTTTGTTTTGTTTTTTAAATTGTTAAAAAGAACAAAGACTGTTCTAGTACTTAAATTCTGTTAAGTCTTATACCACAATAAGTAATGATGAGAACATCTTTAATTAGAGCTCCTCTTTTAATGAGCTCATTAAATAGAATAAATCCATTAGTGGTAATTGAAAACAGTAAATAGATTGTTTTCTTTTTCAGTGCTGTTTCAGTTTAATAATTAATTTGAAGAGAAGGAGGGGATTTCATTCTTAGTGGTAACAACAGAGAAGTAGTGAAATGGATGGAAGACCTGCTGAATTTGCTCATTCTCTTTTTTCACAGTGGCATGTGTTAGATACTTTATAATAATTTATAAAAGATATTGGTGGGTGCTTTAGAAGTCTAATCAATATTGTTATAATCCTCAGTGCTGACAAGTTGCTTTCATGTATGATTCATATTACTACATGAAATCAAACTGACCTAGCAACCAATTGTTCCATTGCTTTGGCCAAAGTTACATAATAAGTCGTGGACTTTGGCCAGTTTGATTTTTTAAAAGATATTTTCTGGATCAGTTCTCAGGGTCTGCTCCTCTGCTGTACAAGTGACATTCGCAGAGTGATAATGTGGTTAAATAAATTATTGCTCATTGAAATTTGGTGAGGACTTTGCTAGTCCAAAACATATGTGCTGCTTTTACTTATTTGACAAAGCTGTTTTGATTTTGGGGGTCTTCCTATTTGGATGAATATATAGCCCCATCTCCAATGCCAACAGTGACACTTCTGCCAGAATGTTTTAGGGGAATGCGGTACAAAAAAGATCACGTGGATACACTGGCTATATAACTGATTTCAAAACTGACATTTTAAAGATATTCCATTATAAAAAAAAGAACATTTGAAGCCACCAGTTTTCTGAGGGAAGATTGTTCTCTTCATGTGAACTAATTCTTTCTCAGAAATGCAGATGTTGCTCCCCCCCAAGAAATACAAAATAAATAATAAAATTTCCAAGGAATGCTGGGATGACATTCAGCTAGAAAAATCATCAACAACTTTGTTAATTAGAATTTAGAACAAGGATGGATTAGCCTTTCAGGTTTGAGGACATTTATATCCTGTGCTTCTATAAAATACTCAAGATAGGAAGCAAATCTACAAAAATTGAAATCAATCAAACACGGTCAAAAGTTGGTAAAATCTACAATGCTCACTTTCAAACATACATTCAAAATTTACATATTTTAGATGCATGTAGACAGAGTAATTTGTTGTTGTTTGCCTACAAGTCATTTCCAATTTACAGCAATCCTAAGTCAAACATATCACAGGATTTTCTTGGCAAGATTTACAGTATTTGAAGAGGGGGTTGCTGCTGCCTTTGCCTTCCTCTGAGGCTAAGAATGTATGCTTTACCCAAGGTCATCCAATGGATTTTCATGGCTGAGCGAGGATTTGAACCCTGTTCTGCAGAGTTCTAGCCCAAAGCTCAAACCATTACGCCATTCTGTATAATTTTTATAGGATCATACTTAGAGATTTATTTCTACAAAGGAAGTCTAAGGGAGTTGTAGAATAACCAAAACATAAAAGAAGGTTCAATTGCATTAAGTTTAAATGAAATACAATTTTATAAAATAAGAATCTAGTGCTTACTGGTGACTTTTTGACAAACGTACAAACATAGGAAGCAATAATTTTAAAGTAAGTTGATGGGATATGTTGCATAGAAAGTTGAGAACAAATGTTGACATTTCTGCTAGGAAAATATTTATACTCTGTATAGGTAACCTGGCAAAAACAGCCCACAGCAAGGTTAGACAAAATTCTTATCAACATTAAAATATCTGACAGAAACAACCAGATTAACTATCTATACTTGAAGATACAGGGATAAAGGAAAGAGATTCCTCAAGTGGTGGATGCATGTTAGTAACTTCAGCAGTAACTTTTATTGAAATGTCAGTAGGATATAATACAGTTCAGAGGCATAAAAAGACTTTATTAAAAAAAGTTTCTTTGTCAGATATGCTATATGTATGTTGTATTTGAGTTACATTATCAAACCACATGGATTTCAGTATCACTTACTAGGATGAAAACATTACCTCACCTTCTCACTTTCATTATCCAAACCAGAGACTGGAAACAACATAGTACAAGAAATGTTAACTTGCAACATCACCTGACTTTTTGGACAATGATGTGCCAAACTCTTACTGACAATTCTCCTACGGTGGAGAGCCTTTGGAACTCTCTGAAATCCATGTTTATTTTTATTACCCTACATAATTTAGTGTTATCACCCAACTTAGGTATCTCATTTATTCTAAAATATTTATGAATAAATTAGAAAACATTGGTCCCAATACAGATCACAACTTACTTGCAGTAATGTTCCATGCACTGCATTCTGTCGTACATAAGGATCAGTGAAATCTGGAAGTTCAGTCAACAAGGATGTCACTGTCTGTGGCACCAGGTTTTTCATAATAAAGGGAACAAGGGCCCGAGCAGCCAACTCACGTGAGCGGTATACAGGAGACTTACCACATCTGGGGGTGAGATGGAGAATAAAGGAAGATAAAGAATGTTAGGTCTCACTCATACAGAGAGCATTTTTAAAATGCACAATTTAATTATTGAGAAATTGTTGCATAGTCCTTAAAAATGTACATATTGCACATCCAAAATGCCTCTGGGAAGCATAATGTTCCTCTAAAGCAGGGCATATGGCATTCCTTAACCCAAAACATGTGTTTTAAAGTGCTTTTAAATCTACAAATGAACTTCTGGTCACTTTAAGTTTGGCTGGGAAGAGGAAAAAACACAGTTTGGTTCGAAGTGTAGCCCTACAGTGGGTCCTGGGAATGAAATTGGCTCCCAGATGCATGGAAGTTTTAAAAACTTGGTCAGGGTCCCCTTCTGAAGCACAGAAGTATTACTGGTTGGCCTTCAGATGCACCCTTTTTTCTCAACCGGAAACATCTAGAGGAATTATTGTACTTGGTTGATGAAAGTAAGGTAGTAATGCTTCACTCAGCTTTCTTGTTTGAAGAATGTGAGTCCCTAACTTCCAAGCTTCTTCCCCATGGATAAGACATGTGACACACTCCTATAGCAGACACCTGCTGTTTTACAACTTTAATTGTCCCTACTGTGAAAGACATCAGTAATATAATGCAAATGTAATCTAAGAATTCTGTAAAACAGAGCCATGTCTTTCGGTATTTATGACTGCACAGAAAATATTGTACAGCTGAGTGATATACATTCCTGCAAGTTGTGGGGTCCACACTTCCAAAGCCATGTCAGTAGAAAATCAAGTTACATTAGGTATAGGAAAACAAGTGAAATTAAGTTATGGAACTAAAATATGTGATATGCGTTCTATCAAGGTGTCCAATTTAGCACATGGATGTAATCCTAACTACCTTCTCCCAGCTCATTTGTTGGCTTATATATAGGGACAAAAAACTTAATCTGTAGAGGAAGGAAAAGAAGGAGTTTAGTAACTGGAAGAATTTAAATGAATGAATCATAGAATCATAGAATTGGCCATCCAGTCCAATCCCCTGCCATGCAGGAAATCTAAATCAAAGCATCCCTGACAGATGGCCATGCAGCCTCTGTTTAAAGATCTCTAAGGAAGGAGACTCCACTACACTCCAAGGGAGTGTGTTCCACTGTCAAACAGCCCTTACTGTCAGAAGTTCCTCCTAATGTTGAGGTTGAATCTCTTTTCCTGGAGCTTGCATCCATTGCTCCAGGTCCTGGTCTCTGGAGCAGCAGAAAACAAGCTTGCTCCCTCCTCAAAATGACATCCCTTCAAGTATTTAAACAGGACTATCATATCACCTCTTAACCTTCTTTTCTCCAGGCTAAACATACCCAGCTCCCTAATGAGAACACTTCACCACAACAGAATGCAAAATAATTTCTCACAAATGCTCCCATGTTTGTGCTACAGCATGCTTTATTGAAACTGAACAAATTCACGTCTTTTAGTTTTTCTTTTCAAGTACAAGTAACTCTGACATAGTTACAGATGTTTAGTTTCTAATTAGCGGTAACTGTACACTCCAGAATGCCCCTCTTTCTGTTCACAACATTTTACAAATGATGATTTCCCAAAGGAATCTGGCTCTAGTTCAGGAGAAAGAATGGAAAATTGGAACACTGCCAGTGTTTCTGAGTGCCAGATTTTTTTTTAAAAGGTACTTTCCAAAAACATGATTCAGGGGGCTTTTTCATATCCAGCTGAAAAACTGTATTCCATTTTATTTAATTGCATTAGTTCCATTTTAGTAACATAATAAAATACAGATTACAGGTCAAGTGACTTGATTTATTGTGCTTTATTGAAGATAATTTTAAACAGAAGCGTAAGTATTTAAAAACTCATATTTGTTAATTATATAATGGCAAATAACACACGTTCATGTGTATGAGCCCATTGTCATATATTAAGACTAAACTAAAATTATTCTAAATGAAGTGTTCCACATTAAAACATAGGGATATGGAGAAGAAGGCTTCACTCTAGCCATCTAATGCTTCTTCTCAAAAATCAAAATTTAGAAAATGTGAGTGACAAAAAGTATGGATTTTTTCATAATTTCTTTTTCTCCTCATGGTGAATTGGCTCAAAGGACTAAGTTAATTCAGCAATGGACTAATTTCAATTACTGAATCATCAAGGGAAACATTTTATTTCTTTTAAGTTCTCTTTCTTTCAGAAAGATAAAACATCAGTCTGGGAAAGTTAGAAGCTCCTGTCTCATGTTGGGGTAAGGTTTTAAATTGAACAGGACAAATTGCTATCCCAGATATACAGTTATTCTCTTCTAATTCTAGAGACAAATAGATTGCTGCCACAATCACAATCAAATTCTTTTTGAATACTATCCTAAAACTTTAACAACAACAACAACAACAACAACAACAACACAGCCTAAGAACCAATCCATAGAACAGTAGATTGGGGAAGGGTGAGATTTTGAGTAGACATGTTTTGGAAGAGGGAAGGGGAAAAAGGACATGCCTAATGTTTTTCTCTGCTAGATCTCACTCCTACCAGAGTAGGGTTCTGAATTTATATTTACAATCCACAGATAAAGAGCAAAAGCAGAGGGAAGACCAGGAATAGGAAAGAAGACAAGGAGGAAGCAAACTGACAGCATTAGCAACAGCATAACCATACAGTCAAGAAACCTAGGCTAATCTTGTCTTTTAGCATAAAACTATTTAATCAATAGGAAGATTAGAAAGCAAATTACCACACTGAAAACACATCAATACACACTGCAAAGCTATACTGTCAACTCCCTCCCTCCCAAAAAAACCTCAGGAGGGCTTCCAGTTGCCCTCCCTCCATATTCCAATTCCAATTGCTTTCACCTCTGAGGGAGAGCAGAGGAAACAGGCACATCTCCATTGTGTTTTGGCTCCAGTGGCTGGTGAGAGGTCCTCCCTCCATATTCTAACTGTGACTGCTCTGGCCTTTGAGGGAGAGAAGAACAGCCAGCATCTGCTGGACCTAACCCCCCCCCCCCCACACTGCCATTCCCTTTTCCTTGTGTGCCTTGTTTTTAGATTGTAAGCCTCAGAAAAAGGAACTGTCAAATACTCAAATAAATAAGATGAGATGGTTTGGACTATCTGAAAAGTTCATGAAAAAGGCAGTATGCAGTAAAAGGCTTCACCACCAGTTTATTTCAGCAAAAATTTCGCCTGGAATATTGTGTCCCGTTCTGGGCACCACAATTCAAAAAGACGTTGACAAGGTGGAGCGTGTCCAGAGGAGGGTGACCAAAACAGTGAAAGGTCTGGAAACCATGCCCTATGAGGAGAGACTTAGAGAGCTGGGTATGTTTAGCCTGGACAAGAGAAGGTTAAGAGGTGATATGATAGCCCTGTATAAGTATTTGAAAGGGTGTCATATTGAGAATGGAGCAAGCTTGTTTTCTGCTGCTCCAGAGTATAGGACCTGGGGCAATTGATTCAAACTACAGGAAAAGACAATTCACCTCAACATTAGAAAGAACTTTCTGACAGTAAGAGCTGTTGGATAGCAGAACACACTCCCTTGAAGTGTGGTGGAGTCTCCTTCTTTGCAGCTTTTTAAACCAAGGCTGGATGGCCACCTGTCAGGGGTGCTTTGGTTGTGTGTTCCTACAGGGCAGGGGGTTGGACTGGATGGCTCTTATGGCTTCTTCCAACTCTTAAGATATTGGTGACCTTCTTGAGTAGCTGACTGTTTCCATTTTGAAGAATTCTGCTGCATACATCAGTAACAATGTTGCTTGATGCTATTTATTCCAAAACTGAATCAAAGAAAGAAAGGAATTCAGTTCTAAGAGCCAGAGTACAATACTCAATCTATAATCAAGTCAGCAGGAATCAGGTGGGAGAATCCCTTTTCCTTTCCAGCAAAGAATGCAATACTGTGATTGCTACTGTATGTCATTCAACCATTTTCTGTTGTCAGTTAAGTTTAGCCAGTACAAATTTATTGAACAAAAGTCCAAAGAGAAAGGCGCTGAAACACAATAGTCCAGCAGATGTAAACAAGTCATAAAATTCTAGGCTGGAGCGCCAGTTCTTGCTTCCTTGTTTTTGAAATCATAAAGCAGCCCTTCAACAATACCATATCTGATTCTGGAGTTCCTGTCTATAAAAAATACTATTTCCTCCTGGCAGTTCACAATAAACACGGGAAATTTATTTGACTTGTCAAATAAAGTCTCCCAAGATTAAAAAGTGCTGGTGGCAATCAAGCTAACTGTGTTTGCATATATTCTAAAATGAAACATAGTTCCTTCAAGTTAAAAAATAAACAGTATGCCAGCAATAAGTCTGGACTTAACAGCATGATGACAATGAAATCACTCTAAGATCTTTCTTTTCACTTGTGTTTTTTTTCCCCGTCAGGTTAATCTGAAGGGATTTACTTTTTGATAATGTATAAACAAAGCAAAATACACATGCTGTATCATACGACAGCTGTAAAATCTTGAGGCGAAACCATAAATTTATTAATCATCTAACTGGTCTCAATGTTTGGGCTCTAAATATTTAACCTTTGCATAGTCAGACTGAACTTTAAAACTACAGCATGCCCCCAACCATTACAAGAACTACACTGTGTCTTGTGAAGGTTTTCTTGAAATCTTGGCAACCCTGAGCTATGTTTTTGTTGCAGGGGGGAAAGTGTGTTGTTTTCCCTTTATACTTTCCTTCATGGGAAGTCTAATTAGAAACAGATATAGTCCTATAAGTGATTCAACACAATTGAAAGGCACTCTGGAAAACTTTCTGTAACAGTCTTTCTATAGCTAACAGTATATTTATATGAAAAGTGTTTCGTTTAGGCACGCTACAGCAAGTGCCATATTTCTCATTTTCAGGACAATCCTAAGAATGCGCTCTTACCAGCATTAGCAACAATGCTAAAATGAAAGCTGATTTATATAATGCAGGTAATAAAAACATGTAATTTACATTACACATTTCTCTTATATAATTTATGTAGTTACATGGGGAGAAGTGTTGTAATCCAAGATGCAAAAAAATCCACCTCTCAAGGGCTCCCAGAAAGCAACCTTGCCATACTGAAAGTGAGTGGAGTTTGTAATACAGAAGAGAAGTTGCTCTTGAAAGGTGGCATGCGGTGCAGGAGTAAAATTTCTCACTGGATTACACCATAAATGAAAGGGCACTGCTGGGGCACAGTATTAGCTGGAAAGCATACTGAGCAAAGCTTGATCTAGCATGATCCCTAACCAACATCAGAACTTGCACACACCAGCTAGAGTTGTCAACATCCAATGCATAACAAACAGTAGTAATTTGTACTATACTAGCCCAACCATTCCTGAAAATATTCATTTAAAACAAGAACAATATATGCAAAAGAACATTAATTGACAAAGTTCCAAGGTATCTTTTAAATATATGATGACACCAAAGAATCCACAACGGCTATAAAATATACATTTGCCTTGCACTAAAGTTGAATTCACACTGCAGCATTAAAGCAGTTTGACACAACTTTAACTACAATGACTCTATCCTACAGAATCCTGGGATTTGTAGTGTGGTGAGGCACCACAGCTCTCTGACAGACCAGGCTGAATACTTAATAATAAATAATAATAAAGTTTTTATTTGTATCCCGTTCCTTCCTGCGATCAGGGCGGCTTACAGCAAACTACAAATCCCATGATTCTGTAGGATAAGTCATGGCATGTAAAGTGGTGTCAAACTGCTTTAATTCTGCAGTGTGACTACATCCTGAATCAGCCCAGATGTAAAGAAGGACAGCAGTTATCCAAGATCCTACTACCTAAAGATCTTTTCAACTGGAAACACTAGGTAAGCCTTGTAAATGCAACATTATGTGTCCTGACCGCATATATACAGTCGGCCCTTCTTATACACAGATTTTTTTATACACGGATTCAAGCATACACGGTTTGAAAATGTTCAAAAAAAGTATAAATTTCAAATATCAAATCTTTATTTTCCATTTTTTTTATAAGGGACACCATTTTGCTATGTCATTATATTTAATGTGACTTGAGCATCCGCAGATTCTGTTAACCACGGGGGATCTTGGAACCAAACCCCAGCATATAACAAGGGTCCACTGTATTAAGGTATGCAAACACTTCAACCTAATTTCTTGTAACCTACGATTTTAACTATTTGAGTTAAAGATTGCTCAAACTAACTGTAGACAAAGCATCTGAAGATGTATTATTCAGATGTTAATTGTTACAGAATAATTTGGGCTATCAGAGGATCCCTTCGAAATGTATGGCTTCTGTGGTACAGCCTGGGAGGATGAGACAACTCTTGTCTTGGAAAGACAACTCTCATTCTTCATGCTTCAAAAGGTGGTAGTACTGACTGAACTTGGGACTTCTTCTTGTAAAGAATGTGTTCTACCACTATGCAGCCATGCGTATATGTGACACAACCAGGAATCAATTCTGAGATTCAGTTGACAAAAGCATCATTTCTGAGCATAGACTGTCTGTTGAAACTTTCTATCTGACTATCTTTCTCCCCATCCCAGTCAATAAAACTTTTTCCCCAGAAAAGGCAAATTCTATTGGCTTTCTATTTCCAGTTTTCATATCACAAGTCCTCTTCTGCTCTTCATTCAAGATCAGCTTTTTTAAAAAACTGTAGGTTTCACTTCTGAGAATGATAGGAATGTGACTGTTATTTTTAGTGGTCATTTAACAAGCAAGCAGAAATAAAAGCACTCCTTACTCCACTTGTGTATAACATTTCTAAGAAGTTATCTTAATGAAATGAAAAGCTGTACTCTCCACTCTCAACCACTGTCCCCATCCTCTGCATGCATGTGTATTCAGACTTTGCACCCTAGAGAAATATTTTCTCATCATATTTCAGAGGCTTCATCCAGTTTTTCCAGGATTCTTTATTTTGACTAGGTGTTTATTGTACTTTACAGAGACAATTTTTCCAACCCACGATGACTTCAACCAGCTTTGTTTACCAATTTGTTGAAGCTACATGGGGTCCATCACAAAATTGACTTTTCTAATTATTTAGCTAATATTGTTCCAAATAAAGAATAATTCTGTCAAATGAAGTCATTTAGAAAAAAAATAACAAATCTGGCAAATTAAAAAAAAGTTGTTTGAAAGTCATAACTACATTTTATCCATTTTAACAAATGGAGACCCAGAGACATAAGAATTAAGAAAAGCCGTAAAATAATAATTATAAGGATAACACTGTCTCCTCTTTATTATTTAAGATTGGAAACTTGCAACAATGACTGCATCTGCACTGCAGAAACAATCCAATTTGAAAAGACTTTAACTGCCATGGCTCAATGCTATGGAATTCTGAACCTGTAGTTTGCTGTGTCACCAGAGCTCTCTGACAGAGAAGGCTAAATGTCTCAAAAAACCCCAACAATTCCCAGGATTCCATGGCATTGACAGTTAAAGTTGTATCAAACTGGATTATTTCTGCAATGTGATTGCATCCAATGTGAGCAATTATTTCCTCCAGTGAAGACCACAAATACTTGGGGATTGCACAATCTGGTTAAACACTGAGAGGAAGCTGAAAGCTATGAAAACAAAGATCCTGTTTGAATACAGTGGCCCCATCTCAAGATGAATTCAGAGCCCTTTTAGCTGAAATTAATCTGAAATGAGTTTGCACCCCTCTTCTTCTGTTTCTCCACCTTCTCTGTCAAGAGAAGATACCTATCAGGGGGAAGTGAGTGCAACAGAGAGTTGGCAGAGCACATGGTACACTCATCCAGCTCTCAAGGACAAGTGCCCCATGTGCCATTTCTGATCAGATCATGGGCTTGACTCTTCTCCCCTTGACCCAATGTTGTCTTGTGCCTTCAGGTCGTTTCCAACTTATGGCAACCTTAAGGAAAACCTATTACAGGGTCTCCTTGATGTGATTTGTTCAGAAGGACCTTCCTCTGAGGATGAGTGTGTGTGACTTGGCCAAGATCACCCAGTCGGTTTCCAAGGCCAAGCACGGATTTGAAATCTGGTCTCCAGAGCCCTAATCCAACACCCAAACCATTACAATACACTGTTCCAATGTAGGAAATAACAAATAAAAGGCTGGTAAGGTTTCCATTCATGGGGCTTGTAGTCAGGTCCATCATCTTACTGGAAATGATGTGCCAATGGGTTATCTGTTATTGAGAAGGGACTCCATAGGACCTCCCAGTCTCTTTCACTGCTTGTTACATTCTCTCCCTTTCCCAAAGTAACATTTTCCTTTTGTTTTTTAAACTTGGAGAAGTGAGATGGCACAAAAATTGAGCTTTTCTAAAGTTTAAGTCAGGAAAAAAAGTTGAATTATGTAAAACATTCTTTATGAGCACTATAAGTTTTCAGGACAAGCAAGAGAGGGCTCACCCACTTCTAATAAGAATTCTCGATCTCCTATGCATGCGTAAGATGTTAGTTTTGTGGCAACTGAAGGTAATAACTTAAATATTCATCTTCAGCATTTCTACTGATCATAAGCACACAGCTTTCTATTAAGAGCAACACAAAATGTAAAAAAGGCCCCAAACAGATGGGCCAAATGAAATGCTTCTGGACACTTTGGGGGCAAGATATTAAAAAAACGCACACCCCCAAACTGCCAGGAAGCCTCGCTGAGTCTGCCTAAGGTGGCCCAAACCTGACCACAAAAGGAATGGCAAAAAGCCACTACTGCCAGCGGTCCATTCAAAACCACAGCAGCAGCCAGCGTTGGGACCGTGGTGTCTGGTCACAGCAGTCCCACAGCATGCCCCATCTACATGGACCCACATTTAATCAAACCAGTCTTCTTTCAACTACTGGAATATAGCAATAACAATAACAAATACATTTCTACTCCGCTTATCAGTGAACTAGCACTCCCTAAGCAGTTTAAAATGTGTACGCTAATCGCCCCCGACAAGCTGGGTACTCATTTTATCAACCTATAGAAGGATGCAAGGCTGAATGGACCTTGGAGCCCCTGGGTTCGAACTCACAATCTTGTGGATTGCGGTACAGGCATTTAAACACTGTGCCACCAGGACTCCTGGAAGGTGTCTTCTTCCTTTGGTAGCTTGACAACATAATGTTGAATAGCTGGGACAACCAGGAATTACCCAGCAGTCCCTTAGATATAAATATTAGAGGGAAAATGGTTAACCAATTTTTAGATGAAGAACATCAGTGCAACTAAAATAATATTTAACTGATAGCAAAGTGATACAACTAGCAAGGACATTTTTAATATATAAAAACAGTTGTCAGAACCAAATCAATTCTATATACTATGCATGCTCTTCATACCCATGAGTACATATATGTTCATGGCAGACCTGTATTATTTGCTTTACTTATCAAAAGAACTCATTTGGATAGAGGGGATCTATTTTTAGACAAAAGAAGGCAGAGCTCAAGGGCAGTGATATTTAAACATCTCTCAAGAAAGATATGGCCTGCCTCAGCAAAGAAATAAGCAATTAAATTACATCAACCAATTCCACATATCTGTATTTCTATCAATATTGGCAGAGTAACAAATTTCAACATTTTTTTAACAAAAACATTTCAGGCATAACGTCATGCTATCTAAAGCTGTTCACTAAATATTGACACAGTCACACCCCAAAGACTATTTAGATATGAATAGTTTTTGTATGACTTTCAAAAATCAACCTCTCAACACCCTTTAAGAGTTAGAGTTTTTTAAAACAGAGAGTCATAGGTCCTTCATAATTGCCAGACTGGGGAATACTGACAAAAATCACTCACTTGACATACTTTAGATGAACCTCAAAAGCATGAAAATAGCAGATTTAGCAATTTTACTACAAAGTTAATATACTTAATTAAATGTTGCATTCTTGGCCTGAAGACACTATTATACAAGTTCAATTAAATTTGTATAAAAAGAGTGCTAAGGAAGCATGACCATTTTAAATAGTTGCAATCTATTCCTATACAAGCAGCACAAAGAGGTGCAGGCATGTTATTCAATGTTTATGCCTTGTAGAAGGCCCTATAGGGAACAGCAAGGCATTAAAGCTATCTTACAGAACAATTCTGCGTGGTGTACACGGCAACATAGCTTTTTTTCCTAGTATGTTTCCCCATACAGATCTTAATTTTTACACACAGAGTCTGGTGGCCATTTTGAGGGCTGTCATTATTTAATTTAATCAATATATCTACTGCATTATCATGGTATTTTACCCAGTCATGGGTACCTGGTACAGTAATAATTTGAACCAAGGTCAAAGAATGTCTATCATCAATACTACTACCACCACACCATAATCACTGATTTCATATATACATATATTTCATACAGTATGCCGAAAAACTACCAACTGTTCATGAACAGTGGCATCACTAGGGCTGGCATCACTCGGTGTGGTTACTCGTGGTGTCACTCCCCCCCTTCCCACTGATCTCCAACCAAACTATACCATACAGAATCCTCAGTAATGTTTTTTGCACTAATAGTACTCATAAATCGCAAATCCCATATATCACTGAATGTAATGGCAATAGTTGTGACATAAACAACTAGCAAAAGTAAAATTATATCTTTAAATTACAATATCATACACACAGCCTAAACGCATTTGCATGTACAGTTTCATGTGGTTAAAGTGAAAATTTGGTAAGATGTGATGTTTTTAAAGAAAATCTTAAAAAAATAAAAGTTTAAATTTTTACTTTAAAAAAACAAAACCCTGAGGCCTCTCCTTTCTTCTCCGACTTTGCCTTGCCCAATTCACACCATCTCTTCCACTCTACTCCAACATTTTAAAGGACACATCTGACCGCCCCTGTCAAAAGGCAAATGTTTGGGGAGCAGTGGTGTCACCCCTCCTTCAAGGTATCACCTCATGTGTCCCACAAGCCCTACAGCCCTTTATTGACACCGCTGCTTATGAAGATGGCTAGTGAATTTTGTAACTTGCAGTATCTAAAGATCCAAAGATAGAGTTTTAATGTTGCTCCCATTAATTCTGCTACACCCATAATTTGTTTGATATTAGTTTTATGGATGTAGATATCAGAGTTATTGAATCAGGAGTTTTAAGCAGATGACCAGTGGCCACTTGGGAAGATGAGTTCAATATGATTATCTGCAGAAGAAGGTGGAGACATGTCAAGTTAAAGCAAACAACCAGAAAATGAACCTGAGTTTTAACAGAGAGGACAAAGAAGAGCAAGGCAACTTCTGTAATGGTGTTCTCTGAAAATTGCTTTAAAAGTTGGTATGGAATTACTGAAAGAATGTTGTGATGGTGATGCAATAGGCAAATTTAATTAATTAATGAGAATATAACCACTGGGGTGATAGAGGACACCATCTCTACAGGAACAGTGTCAGGTATATTAGTGGAAGCAACATGTTACTTTAGGTAAACATTACATAAAGTCATATCAGCACATTACAACTTAGACTACTAGACTATCAAAACAGACATAGAAATTAGAAAACAATCAGGAAATGAACATCAGTCTGATGATCAAGTCAAGTGGTTGAGTGCTAGCAAGAAAAAAACATAAGCTCAGAAAACACATAGATTCTTCAATGCCTGGACTTCTGAATTTCCTCTCTTACTTCTGGGCAGCCATTAGAAAACAGGATGCATCTGCTACCTGATTTAAATGCATTTTATCCTGTCAAAACTGGGAACTCAAATTAATTTAGCCTGGTTTATTGAAACAATTCAAGGCTGAAACCACAAACCTTAATTCAGTAAAATGTAATTTAAGCAAACCATAGCTTGACCTAGTTTACATGATGGGACAATTTGTAGTTAGTTTAAACCAGGAAGCAAATGATTCCAATGAAGCTCTCAAGCCATGCTGGAGTGAGTGTGCTTGAGCAGTCTTATTCTCATAACTGAAAATTATAGCCTGAATGAGGCAGAGATGTGATTACTTCAAAAGGACCCAAAACCACAATGGAACACAGAAAGGGGGAAGAGACTAAGAGCCAATATGTTAAACTGTGGTACAGTGCGCCCTTTTCTTATGCGGGGGATCCGTTCTGGACCCCCCCCCCCCCCCCCCCGACATAAAGAAAAAACGCATATGCTGGAGCCCCAAGAGAAGTAATGGAGCTCGTGCCCAAGGTGCACCCCATTACTTCTTCTGCTCGCCCCTCTGCTTATTTTCAAGGGCGCAGATCTCAGATCCACTCATTAGGAGGGGCAACTGCACAGTATTTGTTAAATTGTATGCTACCATTCACTAATAGCCTATCTTCTGATATTTGGGTTGGATTTAACCTTTGTGGAGCAGCTAGTTGGGTTCAGAAGGAAATATGTTTTTTCTACAAATACCCACATAGACTTGAAAGCAATAATATAATAAATAGCTTCTGTTGTTTTTAAAGCAGTTAAACATGGAACTTCTGATCGATTCAGAATCACATATTTTTCATTCTCGCTGATAAAGGAAATAAACATAATTGATAAAAGAAACTTGATAAAGGAAGGAAACTTACTACCAAATAATTTTGTTTCCTACCTTTTATTTTTTATATATAAAAACCTAATCAGGTTTATATCTGTTTACCTTCAGTGCTACTGCAACCTCAGATTCTCACCAGGCCAGGCTATTTCCCTTCTAATAAAAAAAGACTTCACACAATTGGATCTGGGCACATTAATAGACTACATTTTCTGAGTGATGTAGGGCAAAGGAAAATACCCTTAGCATTTCTTTCTAATGTTTTATGTGAAAAATGCTGATAAATTATGTTTCATTCAGTCTCATCTTATACAAGGACCAATTCTTCTCTGGTTTTGGAAAATAAATGTAGGAAATGAATAACTGAAAATGAATCCTTAATTAATAATAGCTCTATAATTAAAGCAATGTGGAACATTCCAAGCAAACTAAAGTCTTTGTAAAATAAAAACTTACCTCAAAATAAAAGGAACAAATGGAGCCATGCTAAGAGCAGAATATGTCCCATCCATTGGTGATGGATACAGCTTACTCAAGATCAAAAGCAAAAGGAACAAGCTTGGATGGAGCTCCAATTCACTTGTTTTGCTACATCAAAAGAGTAAAACTTTGTTAAAAGTATTTATAAAAATCTATCTCTAACTTGCAAGAACCCCCAATACTTGATTCAAAAAGAAGCTGCACAATAATTTGATGTTACAAGATACTGTATAAGAGCCTGCATGGTGTAGTGGTTTGAGAATTGGACCACTGGGAGACTAGAGTTCAAATCCTTGCTTGGGATCACCATGGGCTGAGGAAGGCTGAGAGTATGTAAACAGTGAAAACTGAGAGTGTGCAAACAATGCAAACACCCTATGAACAAATACTACCCTGTGAAACATTTATGTTAGATTCATCATAAATCATAAATTAATTGAAGGAACACAACAACAATACAAGATAGTTAAATAATTTGCTCTTTTTTTATGTAAATAATGAAAATCTTTCTGCTCCACACACAAAGATACCAGAAATTCTTAAGCTTGGCCTATGCCCACACAGAACAACATACAGTTAAAATAAAAGGCAAAACCCCCACACTGAATATTGCCACACCAGCTAACAGGATACTGAAAAACTGCTCTCAATTTTACATTCTTACTACAGTCTCAGATTAAGGCAACATTCAAGAAGGCCTTCAGCCTCATCCACACACTTATACAGATGGGGCAAAGTACAAGTCGTTGGGAAAGGGGTCAAGACTTACAGAGTTCAAGTTAGGAACCATAATGCTTTACTTCAACATGCCTTTTTCAATTAAAAAAAAACTAGGAAACATCTTATTTCTTTAATTATTCCAAAAATACTTAACAACCGATAGAGGTAATTTTTGATGTATAAAACTGAATGACCAGAGTTTGATGCAGAATGATTTGGGTAGGGAAATCTGTTAATCTACTCAGGGAATTCAGCTGTTATTGGATGGGATTGCAAGGGCAGGTTTGTGGTTTAAGGAAACAGTAAAGTTGGCAGGTAGAGCTTCTGAGCAACTTCTCATGGCTGATTTTTAAAAGTTTGTCTTCCTTGCTTTTAATTGAACATTAACTGTACTTGCTGATGACATGCATTTGTATTTATTGCAACTGCTTGTATTTTAAATTATTTATATTTAATATAATTTTACTATGTTTTGTATTTTTAAAAAAGAGCAAGTCACTTTGGAAGACATGATTTTGAAAAAAAAGCAAGAAACAGATTAGATAAATAAAGAAAACATACTATGGAAAAAGTGAACTGCAAAATGACATATACGAAAGGAATGGCTAGAGGACATAAAGATATAATGCATACTGATGCCTTGAGCATTTTTTTAATTGTTTGTTTTTAGCTGTAACAACAAAGAAACAGCAAAAACAAAGCACATCTTTTTTTCTTCTCTTCTATGCATCAGTGTTTCCAAACAGTTTTAAATTCAGAGTGTCATCTTTTTATGTCCAAAAGGTATATGCGCAACTGAAATAGAGCGAACTGCTTTTTTTAAAGCAAGCACACACACACTCACATGTGCACATTCAGCAGTGATTCAATCAATTCATCTTCTTTCTTACCTGTCTACTGTGCTAGTTACAAGTTCCAACTGACTGAGCAAAAATGGATAAAGATTTGGATATCGAGTGAAGAACTCTGTCCCAGACATTCTGTAAAAGAAGAAAAAGATTCAGCATTACAGAGCTGCATGCTAGTACAGTCGGCCCTTCTTATACACAGATTTTTTTATACACGGATTCAAGCATACACAGTTTGAAAATGTTCAAAAAAAGTATACATTTCAAATATCAAATCTTTATTTTCCATTTTTTTATTATTATTATTATTATTATTATTATTAACCTTTATTTATGAAGCGCTGTAAATTTACACAGCGCTGTACATGCAATCTTTTTAGTTAGACGGTTCCCTGCCCTCAGGCTTACAATCTAAAAAAGACATAATACAGAAGGAGAAGGGAGTGGTGGAGGGAAAGGGTAAGAGGTCCAGCAGTTCCTCTCAACCTCCGAGGCCTGGACCAAGGCAGATGGACTGGAGGGAGGGCAAGGCTTCATAATGGATGGTTAATCATTATCCAGGGAAAATACATAATCACAAGTAGGATAATACATATACAGTACATAGGAATACAGGAAATGGATCGATAAACAGCCAACAACAGAACATCAGATAGTAAGCGACAATTATGCGATGCCTGGGAAGGCTTCTCTGAATAGGATGGTTTTCAGCTCCGTTTTGAAGCTGGTTAAAGAAGTGATGGCTCTTGCTTGTGGAGGAAGAAGGTTCCAGGAGTGAGGGGCAGCAAGTGAAAAGGGGCGAATCCGGGATGGGGCAGAGGAAATCCTGGGCTGAGACAGCAGACCTTGACTACCAGAACGGAGGGCCCTGGTGGGAAGGTGAGGAGAAAGAAGGTCTGATAAGTAAGGAGGGGCCAGTCCATGGAGGGCTTTGAATGTCGACAGCAGGAGCTTATACTGAATGCGGAAAGGGAGAGGGAGCCAGTGAAGGGATGCCAACACAGGAGAGATGTGGTCAGAGCGGTGGGTGGAAGTGATAATGCGTGCAGCTGAATGCTGGACAGAGATTAAAGGACGGAGGTGAGAAAAAGGAAGCCCAGCCAGGAGGACATTACAGTAATCCAGTCGTGAGATCACTAGGGCATGGACCAGGATCTTGGCAGTAGAGGCAGTGAGATATGGTCGGATTTTGGCAATATTGTACAAAAGGAATCTACAAGCCTTGGCTGTGGTCTGGATCTGAGGGATACACGACAGAGAAGAGTCAAAGATAAAGCCAAGACTGCGGGCTTGCTGGACTGGTTGAATGGAAATGTTGTCCACAGAGACAGAAAAGGAGTGTTGAAGGTTGGGCTTAGGAGGAAAGACAAGAAGCTCCGTCTTGGACATGTTGAGCTTCAAACGCCGATGGCGCATCCACTGTGAGACAGCTGTAAGGCAAGATGAGACTTGCTGTTCAAGCCTTGGAGAAAGGTCAGGGGCAGAAAGATACAGCTGGGTGTCATCGGCATACAGATGGTAGGAAAAGCCAAAAGAGCTAATGAGTTTTCCTAAGGACAGTGTGTAGAGAGAAAACAGAAGGGGACCCAGAACAGAGCCCTGGGGAACTCCAACAGATAAGGGAACAGGAGAAGAAGTCTGACCCCCTGCAACTACTGCAAAAGATCTGCCAGACAAGTAAGATCTAAACCAGTCGAGAACAGAGTCTGAGAACCCAAGGTCAGAGAGTATGTCAACTAGAAGACAGTGATCAACAGTGTCAAAGGCTGCAGACAGATCGAGAAGAATGAGAACAGAGTAAAGGCCATTAGCCTTGGCCTGTAAAAGGTCATTCGAGATCTTAGTGAGAGCTGTCTCTGTAGAATGCCTTGGGCGGAAGCCAGACTGAAAGGGATCAAGGATGGAATTGGCTTCAAGAAACTCAAGACAGCGCCATTATTTTGCTATGTCATTATATTTAATGGGATTTGAGCATACATGGATTTTGTGATCCACAGGGGATCTTGGAACCAAACCCCAGCATATAACAAGGGTCCACTGTATTACGCTTCTATGACTTATGTACCAACAATTTCATCCCTCATTCTGATTAAGCATCAGAAAATCAGCAAGCATAATTAAAAATAAAAGCAATTTATAAAATTATACAGTATTTTTGAATTTTTAGAGGCTGATTCAGAAATAATGAAGGAGATGGCTATCAACTAAGAGGATCAACTATCTTGGACCTATTCTCACAATATATATAGAGAGAGAGATTGAGACAGAGTGAGTCTACAATGTGTAAATAGTGGAATCATGATACAGAGGAAAGACAAATGTGTACTCTACAATTTAAGAAAGATTTTTTTTTAAAGCTGAAAGAAGTAATGGGTGAGATCCCATGGTTAGAAACAATCAAGGAGAAAGGAGTTGGTGATGGATGAGAATATATTGAATGCACAATCACAAAAATTCCAACAAAAAATAAAACTAGGAAACAAGCCAGAGTGGCTACACAAGGAGCTTTCAAATAAGGCAAAATTTTGAGCAAGTATAAAAAATGGAAGAATGGGTAAATCAGCAGGAAAGAGTACAAATGAGAAGACAGCTCTGTGGGGAGAACATCAAGAGGAGTAAGGCTGAGAATGAGCAAGAGAGATTAAAATTAAAAAGTAGAGGTTCCTGGCTCCAGCTGCATTCAATGCAAGAGGAAGAATAATGAGATGGTAAGATTTTCTGCATGGAGAAAGAGAAAGGCTAATGAGAGATAGAACTACTCAACAAAAACTCCACCTTTATCTTCCCCCAAAATAAAATCAGGGATCAACCTAGTGAAAATAGAATAAATGATGTACCGAGGGGGCTGCAATCAAAGAAAATCAAAGAGATACCTACTTTACATGAATGGAAATCTCCAGGGGCAAATAGATTGCATCCAAGAGTATAACTTGGCAGATGTAATTTCCTAGCCTGTTTCTACAGTATTTGAGAATTCCTGGAGAACAGGAGAGCTATCTGCAGACTAAAAGAATCTAAGTATTGACCCCCATCTTCAAAAAGGAGGGAAAGGAAGACATGTGTAACTACCAATAGGTCAACATGATGTCAATGAAAGGAAAGATTTCAGAACAAATGATGAAACAGTTGGCTTGTGAGTACAGTCACAATGCACCAATTACTACGAGCTAGTATGGGTTTCTCAAAACCAAGGTGTGTCAGATTAATATTATCTCTGTTTTTTTAAAAAAGTTACTACAAACTGGTAATGTAAGGTAACTGTTACATGGATTAGTAATTGGTTGACCGGCTGAACCCAAACGGTGCTCAACAATGGCTCCTTTTCATCCTGGAGAGTGACCACAAGGCTCTGTCCTGGGCCCAGTGCTATTCAACATCTTTATCAATGACTTGGATGACAGAACTGGGGGCATACTTATCAAATTTGCAGATGACACCAAATTAGGAGGAATAGCTAATACTCCAGAGGACAGGATCAAAATTCAAAACGACCTGAATAGACTAGAAAGCTGGGCCAAAACTAACAAAATGAAATCCAACTGGAGAAATGTAAGGTACTGCACTTAGGGCGGAAAAATGAAATGCACAGATATAGGATGGGGGACACCTGGCTGAATGAGACTACATGTGAAAGGGATCTAGGAGTCCATGTAGACCACAAGTTGAACATGAGTCAACAGTGTGATACGGCAAGGGAAGTAATAGTGCCACTCTATTCTGCTTTGGTCAGGCCCCACTTGGAATATTGTGTCCAGTTCTGGGCACCACAATTCAAAAAGGACATTGAGAAACTGGAGCGTTTCCAAAGGAGGGCAACTAAAATGGTGAAGAGTCTGGAAACCATGCCCTATGAGAAACGACTCAGGGAGCTGGAGATGTTTAGCCTGGAGAACAGAAGGTTAACAGGTGATATGATAGCCCTGTTTAAATATTTGAAGGGATGTCACATTGAGGAGGGAGCAAGCTTGTTTTCTGCTGCTCCAGAGAACAGGACCCGGAACAATGGATGCAAGCTACAGGAAAAGGAATTCCACCTCAACATTAGGAAGAACTTCCTGACAGTAAGGGCTGTTCAACAGTGCAACACACTCCCTTGGAGGGTAGTGGAGTCTCCCTCCTTGGAGGTCTTTAAGCAGAGGCTGGATGGCCATTTGTTGGGGATGCTTTGATTGAGAGTTACAACATGGCAGGGGGTTGGACTGGATGGCCCTTGTGGTCTTTTCCAACTCTACAATTCTATGATTCTATGATTGGTAGATAAAGGGAATGCTGTGGATACAGTGTATCTTGAACTCCCTCAATAATAGTCATGTACACAAACTGGTAACATGTGGGCTAGATGATGCTACTACTAGGCGGATTTAGCTGGTTGATGGACCAAACCCAAAGAATGCTCATAATAATCACAGACAGAAGAGACAAAAATGGTATCACAGGATTCTATGCTGGTGACATCTTTAAATATCTTTTTATTGGTCAGCAAAAAGTTAGAACAGGGACAGGAGTCAAAAGAGTAAGGGGTCAGTTGATGTATAAATGTATAAAGAACAGTAAGAAATAAGCTGAAACTATTGTAACCATATGTGTTTAAACAACAAATAATTGTGAATAGTTTCATTATCCTTTTCTGTGAAATAAATTATTTCATTTATACAAAATAAATCTGAGGTTGTTACACTGAGATTAAGTTATTGATAAAGTCAGGTGCAATGGTATTTGCGATGGTGGCAGGTCATATAAAAGAAGAGGATTATCACAAATGGTGCCAATGGTGGAAAAGTAGAGGTCCCTGCATTGGTGGATTGAACAGTTTAAGACTACAGAGGGAAAACATGACTGAGTACTTATCCTGTACAAATACCATGCTCATACAAAACCAGATGTCCAAAACATTCTAGCCTAATATTTCTCTTAATACCACTGAATTATGTACAAGCAATTTTTCCTCATTTATATAGGTTCCTATCCCACTGTCTTAATTGATGCACTTTAGAAAAGTTACACCACTCATGTGCTTGTTTATACAAATTGGGGCTAAACCAGGGGTAGGCCGGGTTGCTGTCCCTCAGACAACTGGGGGGCCGAAGCAAAAAAAAAAAATAATTAAATAATTTAAAAATAAATAAATAAATAAACCGGGAGAAATGTAGGACAAAATTTTCAAATGCAGGCCACTTTTTCAATAAAAAATGGAGGACACGTGAAAAAATTTGCTGATTTTTTAAAAAATGTTAAGATAAATGCATGTTTCTGAGGCTTCTATAGACAATTGCCCCACCATGCCCTTTGCGTGAGATGCCAAAGGCCCCGGTGGCAATCGGCGGCAGGACCGGGCTGGGGCCGGTCCCAAGGCCTCGCCGGGCCGCATTCGGCCCGCGGGCCGCAGGTTGCCTACCCCTGGGCTAAACTCTTGGTCAAAACGTTTACCAGCATCTAACCAATTTAAATGCTTTAATAAATGAAGTAAGAATTGTGATACAGCTATTACACACTGAAAAGCGCTATAAAATCTGTACCCTCTTTGTAGCAATTCAAGCTTTTAAAAAATCAGAGAATAGGAAGAAAATGGCTACAGGCCAATTTGAGAAAGCCCTCAAAAAACATCTGTTATACCACAAAAACAAGTTAAGCATAGAGTTTCAGGCACTACATTTTTTTAAAAAAAAGAAAACACCAATAAGTCGCATTTCGTAACATGGTTTTTAAAAGAAATCTTTTAAGTTTCATGCTTACCCTAACTTAGCATGCTAACCAGAAGCAAAAAATATAAAAATTATTATACTGGTCAAAGACCGAATAAATTTTATTACTATTACTATAAAAATTAAAAAAGTCAAAGGATAAGAAAATTAAGTTGAGAATAAATCACTCTCCATTCAAAATGATCTTCTCAATAAACACTAAACATCTATGGTAAACACACTTCCCATTTCAGATCAAAGCATTTGTCTTCAAAATCTTACTCTTACAGTTCTCTATACACAAAATCAATGAAAGTAAGTAAAGTTTCAACATATGAAAGACATGGTTGAATACCAGAGCTCAACTAACATAACATGCCTTAACCACAAACCACTGGACAACCATTGCAAAATAGAGCAAAACAAATCTTCTGAATGAAACAAGTACAGGATCCTTTCACAGTAAGTGTACAGAAAGTCAGGAGTATGGCCTACTCAGTACACTACAAACATACTAGCAGGGGTTCTAGTTCTACATTTCAGTATAGTTTTTCAGAATTGTTAAGGTGAAAATAGGATATTTTTCAAAACCATAAGCAATCATAAGTTTAAAAATACAATGTAAGTAGAATACAACTGAATGTGCACCATGACAAAGTCAAAATAAAATACTCAGCTAGTATGTACAGTAATGTCGTTTGGATGGATAAATGGAAGAAATATCAAGCATTGCCTAGCAACTTAAAAGCAAACATTTAATAAGATGATCACTAGGAGACATGTAGATTTCCCATGGGCTGGAACTAAAGTTTGATTATGACCACATATTGCCTTCTTCATAAAAATGATCCAAAGAATTATGTTTTCAGGAGCAACTATGGCTATAACTGCAAACCCTTAAGCTCTGGAAGCATCTACCTCTATTTGGCAGCCACCAGAACCTCATTCTGGAGCCCCTTTATGGTCAGTGAATAAATCTAAGGCTCTGAATTGGCCTTTTGCTCAAGCTCTTCTGTGAGAATAGGCTATACAAAACTGTTTTGGCTGAAGCTGCCTAAGCTACTCTAGTTTTCCTACCTCTGGTATTTTCTGGTGTAATTTTTCACTCTGACTCCCTGGTACAAGATTACCCCAGTCACTGACTGCTATTTAGGATTGAACTCTGTAATATATTTAATATAAATTAATGGGCAAATCCTTTTTTTAAAAGATGGAGCATTTCTCTAGTAGCTAAGCTGACTCAATCGTATCAAGCAGCCATTTCTCTCTAATCACTGCCTGTCTGGATACAAACTGTTTTAGTACAGAGACTGGTTTATAGAGATTGCTACCCACAAGGAGCCATATTGTTGAATTGTAAATGATATTAATCTTCATTCAAATGTATTTTAAAATCTGCATTAAATGACTTCTGGTGTACTTTTTGATCCCATAGGAATTCCAAGGTTTTGTAGGGAATACAGATATCCGATGTCCCGAAGAGTGTTTGTGGGTGTAAAATGAATGTTCAGTTTGAGCAGCCTCTATCTAGACTTTACTTTTTGACTCCAAAAAGCAGCCATCCCCATTTCAGTCTTTAAAATGCTAAGATAGGTTGAGTTTCCCTTCTCTGAAATGCTTGGGGCCAGAAATGTTTTGCATTTAAGATGTTTCCACATTTTGGAATGTTTACATATATATACATACAAAAATATATACCTTCTACACATAGCCTGCAGGTAACCTCCACATATTTTTAAAAATAATTCTATGCAAGAAACAAAGGCAGGATACAGACCGCCCAAAAAAGAGTGGTCTCCCGCCGCCCTGGTTGGCTCCGTGGGGAAGCCGCCCATGTGAAAAATTTTGGAATATTTCAGATTTTAGAATTCCAGATAAGGGAATTATTATTACTATTCTTTCCAGTCCAAAACTACAGAAATTAGGATACAAGCATAAACCTTGAAGAAACTACTAATATTAGTGGTACAATGGAACAATTTGATGTTGCAGTGGTCACTGCAAGCATATTTCCCATATGTGGAGTTCCGTCTACTGCTTTGCTTATCCAATGCCCTACTACAAAAGTAACATCATCATCATCATCATTATTATTATTATTATTATTATTATTATTATTATTATTATTATTATTATT
>NC_056522.1:29596504-29702676 GCF_019175285.1 Sceloporus undulatus | reverse complement strand
TTTAAGGTGGATGCGAGGCTTGACACTGAATAGTGTCAAAAATGTTTAACAAATGTTAAGTTGGTGGGAAAACTGACCCAACCACATTTTGTTCATTGTGGAAATGTGGTTCAAGCAGGGTAGAGTCAGCTTCCTGAGGTATACAAAGCTCCCTGTACAAATAAATTTCTCTCTTCAGCCAATCTTGGCATTACATCAAGTAGGGTACAATGATCAATGATATCAAAATATGCTAAAAGATTCAGAAAGATCAACACAACAGTACTCCATGGTCTTTCATCTGGTGTAGGTTATCAATCTGATCAAGTAAGGTTGCTTTGTTACTAAAACCTATCCTAAAACCAAACTGAAATTAGTCCAGATAATCTGTTTCCTCCCAAGACATGTAGTGTTATCCAGCCACCACACTGCTCCATCTTCTCCCTAAAGGGGATATGAACTATGAGGCAATTATGTTCACATTCTTCAGGGTCCAGAGAATCCCTCTTTAGCAGAAGGTGCACTATAGGCTCAAAGCAACAGGCACCTCTCCTTGACAGAGTGAAAAAATTATCATCCCCTGGATCCACCTGATCATCCAACTCTCCTCAATCTCACCAGCTAAAATGAGCAATGGTAATATTTACATGTGGTGGGATTGACTGAGGAAAACATCTTGCAAACCACATCAAGCTGCAGCAATTAATCTTGAGGAACATGATCAGAGGAAGCAATGGACACTTCCCCAGATTCTAGAAAAATCGTGGCATGCAATTCTGAGTATATAAAAGTGACTTTCTGCCTAACCGAAGAGATAAATATAGCATTAATTTTAAACAGTGCATTTCAAACTGACAAACTGTTTTCACCAAGACCTAATATTTCAAATATATACTGGGAGAAAATATTTTCTTATTTTCATTCTTTGGGTCTTATTCAAAGATACACAAGCCAAGAAATTCCAAATAAGTGATAATTACATTCTTTCAATAACACTCATAGGATCTTTGGTCAAGCCAGCTGTGTGTGGAAAAAATACTGCTATATAGTGCTTTCTAAATTGCTTGACACTTCATGTTCTTTATTATCATGCTTAACCAGCTCACAACTGAACAGACCTAGTTAAAATTCAAGGAAGTCTCCAGCTCTCAGGAATATAAGAATTTCTTCCAGAGATAACCATGGAATTCAGAAGCCATGAGTATGATCCAATCTGTCATTCTATTGATGGAACTGCTTTCATCAACAGAACAGGAAGGGGCTAACTTCCTCTCTCTCCTTTAGACTCTCAAAATGTGCTCTCAAGACTGGAGAAACCTCTGAAGAAGGATTTCAGGTAGTGTGGAGGGCCAAGACCTTTTAGTCAGCATGATGGTTACAAGTGAGGAGGAAGAAAAAGCCTAATTCTGCTAGCAAATTTCTGCCTAGTAAAGTGTTTGATGTAAGCTCTTAACCATAATTAGGAAAAGATCAAAATATGTGGGAGGTTAAAGTGGTATTAGTGGCAAAGGCCTGGGCTGAAAGAAAACCCCTGAAACTAAACTTTTTGTATTTTATTAAACATTGTTTGATTTAAGCTTGCGCTCTATGGCAGAATGCACAGTTTATATGCAGAATGTCACAGCTACAATCCAATCTGAGGGAGTAGACTGAAGTCTACGAAAGCTTATGCTGCCAACTTCTTTCAGTTAAGTCTTAAAGTTGCTACAAGATCTCTCTAAATACTGATTCTACAGACGAACATGGCAATATCTTTGAAAGCAACAATCCAAGGCATTTCCAGTTAAAAAAAAAAGCAAGCAATGGGTGAATAGCTGCTGCAGTAGACTGTTCATGTTGTGTGTCTTCAATTCACCAATTTATGGTGACACCATGGTGAATTTATCATGGGATTTTCTCGGCAGAATTTATTCAGAGAGGGTTTGCCCTTTCCCTCCCACCCCAGTCATGATCGGGTCAAGTTCAGGGGAGGGATTTAGGTCAGAGGGAGGGAAGTGGGCAGAACATGCCTCCCCTCTCACACCGGTTGCTTTGCAAGCAGTATTTTTTTAAAAAAATAATTGTGCGTGTGTGGCAGAATATGTGAATGCTTTTAAATTTAGCAAATTGATACATAATGTGTGAATGCTTTTGCTACATATGTGTATGTAAGGAGAGATGGCATTCTGCAGTGGCAATCGGAAGGAAAGCAAAGAAAGAGGATGCAGAGATGGCATTAATATTATTATTATGACAGATTATTATGACAGATTATGTGCATGCTTTGGGCTAGAAGGGAAGGGAAGAGGATGGCATCCAAGGGGGAGGCAAGGGCTTCAGAGGTGGCCTTGGCTTGAAAGCGAAGGGAAGAGGATGGCATCCGAGAGGGAGGCAAGGGCTTTAGAGGTGGCATTGGGCTGGAAGCGAAGGGAAGGGAAAAGGATGGCATCGGGGGGGGGCAGGCAAGGGCTTTGGAGGTGGCATTGGGCTGGAAAGGAAGGGAAGGTTTTAAATTTGACAAGTTGACAAAATATGCAAACACTGCCGCTAGTTTTTTTTAAATTTTATTTTATTTTGAAGCAGATACTTACATAGATACACAGACGTTCATACATCTTACACATTGTTTTCCCAAAGTGATGCTATCCTAATCCACTTGTCCTCATATTGTTGCGAAGATCTATTATTTTTAGACATTGATAATATATCCAGAGTTGCAAGATCTTCAGTTTTGCAACCCATTCCCTTATTGTAGGGGTTCTACTAGATTTCCAGTATTTTGCCCAGGTCAGCCTAGCGGCTGTTATCATATATAATAGAGTACTAATCTCGTCTTGGACCAAGTTATCCTGAATTCCATCTGTAATGTTCAACAAAAACAATTCAGGATTCAGAGGTACATTCTTCTTCAGGGTACATACAATATTTTTATGGATATTTTTCCAAAACTTCTTGACAACCTCACACTGCCACCAAAGGTGGTAAAAAGAACCGCCTTTTTCTTTACATTTCCAACATGTCGAAGTTCCATGTTTGGCTATCTTAGCAAGTCTGGTTGGCGTCAGATACCATCTATAGAAAAGTTTATAGTAATTCTCTTTTAAACTAATACAAGTAGTAAACCGTAATTTTTTCTTCCAAACATTCTCCCAACTGGCTAGCGGTATTTCTTTCCCAATGTTTTGGGCCCATCTTATCATGTTGGTTTTCACCGTTTCGTCTATCATTTCCATATTAACCAGAAATATATAAAAAAATTTAATTAGTTTAACTCTGTTACCTCTAATAATCTTATCAAATTCTAATTCTATATTTTCTATTCCCAATGTCTCCTTATTCCTTTTCCAATCTTCTTTGATTTGCCAGTACTTTAACCAAGTCAAATGGGGATCCAATCCTAATAATTCATCCTTAGTTATAAGATCTTCTAATCCTCCATTTTCCCTTAATAGGTTCTCATATCTTATCCAGATATTAGTCAATTTGTTTTCATTCTTATGGTGTGCCTCTTGCGGAGAAGTCCATTTTGGTAACCCTCTATATAACTGTTTCTTTAATGTATTCCAAATATTCAGTAAAGAATTCCTAATAAGATGTTGTTTGAATTGCCTAATTTCCTTATTTGATCCATAACAAATATAAAGCATGCCAGCCCCGATTTAATCCATAACCTTTGATATACAACAATTTATCATCTTCCAATAGTATCCAATCTCTAATCCAGGTTAGAGCGCATGCATTGTAATATAATTCTAAATTTGGTAGTCCCAGTTGTTTTTTTTAAAGGAGGGGGGAAGAACCAATTCCGTTGGCCAATGGTTGTAGAATATGTCACCTTTGACAAAAGCGGAAGTGAATCTGATAGACAACAAGGAGGCACCATTTTAAAGCGGTACTGCAAATGTGAACTTCAGAGGGGCAAATTGCATGGATCAAGGTAAAGGGTAGTGAGAATTTCTTTCCGGGTAGATTTGGTATCGCTTTAACGATTCCAGACCGGGAATGGGGCCTGAGTCACTATCCTTTGTCTATTCCTCTCTGCTTCACTATACCTGCATAGTCAAGCCTCATGGTTTAAGCAGCTCCTGCTTTCCTGCTTTCCCTGGACCATCTGTTCAGGCAGATATCCACCCTTTTCCAACCCTCACATTCTCCTATCTCATTTCACTTTTCTATATCTGGTTAGCCAAGTGTGCTGTGTGAGGAAATGAGTTACTCTAATATGTGTGTTCTTCTATATGTCTCCCAATAAATGTTCATGTAGTTCCCCATGCCTGGAGTCTCTCAGTTATTATTGGTATAGCTGGTGCTTAGTTCCTGCAAATGTTACCTCCTCTTGCAAAGCCAAGATAAACATTCCCCAAATGAATTAAAGGTGGGATACAGACCACCCAAAAAGTGTGGTCTGCCGCCTCCTCCTTTTCCACCAGCGGGAAGCCGCAACAGATAAACCATGCGGTTTCCTGTCGACAGAAAAAGAACCCGCAAAAAGTGGGTTCTTTTGTGGCGCACTTCTGATGCCCAAGTGCACCACGACGTGCAGACGCTAAGCGTCCTCGCATCAAAATGGCGGTGCCCGTGTGTACAGGGTGCCGCCATTTTGACATACAGAGTACATACTAGGGTTAGGGAGCGTCTCAATGGTGCGCGCTCCCTAACCCTAGTGCCGCCACCGCCACGCCACATTTTGATGGTCTGTTACGGGCCAAACTAGATTTCAGCTGTCAGTGAAGGCTCTACCAGCCCCACACACTTTGGGTAACAACTTGGCCATGGAAACCTACTTGATGACATTGGATAAGTCTCAGAGGAAGCCAACTGCAAGACTCAGGGGACAGCAATAGTAATCCCCTCTGAACAACTCTTGCTAAGAAAACTTCCATGTTAGGGTTGCCATAAGCCACTAGAAGGCACAAAACAGCACAAAAGGAAGATACGTGATAATCAGCTCTTATTCTGAAGTGTCATATTTTAAAAATTGTTAACCTTTCCTTCAAACTACAAAGCCACAAACAAGAAATCTCAGCACAATTTGTTCAGATTTTGCTATTTACCATAACTAATATAATCAAAGGTCCCCCTTTATCTCACATTTGTGGTGTAATCCCTTTGGCTAATATTAAGCATTGTATACAGCGGTCCCTTCCCTTACGCAGGGGATCCGTTCTGGACCTCCCCCACGTAAAGGAAATCCTACATAAGCTCGAGCCCCATTCAAGATAATGGGGCTCATGCTTGTGGTAGTGTGTAATACCACACGGTGCCATGCACCAGAGGCGTGCGTGCCATTAGTTTTTCCAACGTATAGCACCGCTTCTTCCAGCATGGCTTCCAGCATATGGCGTGTCCACATATGACTCGGCGTATAGCGCCGCTTCTTCCGGCACAGCTTTCAGCGTAAGGCGCACCCACATATGACTTGGGTGCACCGTATTTATAACATGATAAGCATACCAGCACCTTATTCTTACCCTTGTATTATCTATTACATATTTTTTAAAAAACCTTTCATCTTTTCTTGTTTAAATGGAATGTCTTGGGGTTCTGGTTGATACCTTTTTACCCATGCTATTTATTCCTACCCTCACTATGTAGTGGATTTTTATAACTTTTCAACTAAGTTTAATTTTTTAAACAGTTGAGATGTTGACTTCATCTATGTGGTTGCTGATATCATTCTTCCCATTTTATCCTAGCAAAATGTACTGAACATGCTAGAGAGAAGGATAGTGCTAGGAGAAATTATGCTAAAATATTTTTAAATGAGCTGTAATTCTAGGAAATGATTCATATGTCCAGAAAACTTTTGAAGATTCATTCAAGGTCAGTGAGCTACAAGCTGAAATGCAAAAGGATACTGGGGAATACATATCCTCAATATGGGGTGACTAATGACATTGATTATCTAAATAAAAACCATAAAGCATGACATTTCACAGCAATGAAAAGGCAATTCATTAGACTGGTAAGTAGCTACATATATACAAATATTTAGTACTGTAAGGACAGATGTAGTTTTATGAGCATAAATGATACAGGTTTATGAGCATAAATGAGTTACATTTATGCAGCTATTTAGGGTTGAGAGGAAAGATATATTTCTGATTAAGAAAGCCAGCCATTGCATCTACACCAAGACATGGACTGACAATACAATCCTAAATCCAGTGGGATTTAATCTGGAATAAAGATGGCAGAGATTATACTGGATTTAAACAGCTGTCTCTGAGGGAATGCTATGGGAATGAAGGGGATGAAGGGAATGCTGTGGATATAGTATATCTTGATTTCAGTAAGGCCTTTGACAAGGTTTCCCATGATATTCTTGCAAACAAGCTTGTAAAATGTGGGCTATACAAAGTAACTGTTACATGGATTTGTAACTGGTTGACCAGCCGAACCCAAAGGGTGCTCAACAATGGCTCCTTTTCATCCTGGAGGGAAGTGACCAATGGGGTCCCACAGGGCTCTGTCATGGGCCCAGTGTTATTCAACATCTTTATCAATGACCTGGATGACAGAATTGGGAGCACACTTATCAAATTTGCAGATGACACCAAATTAGGAGGAATAGTTAATATTCCAGAGGACAGGACCAACATTCAAAATGATCTGAATAGACTAGAAAGCTGGGCCAAAGCTAACAAAATGAAATTCAACACAGAGAAATGTAAGGTACTGCACTTAGGGCAGAAAAATGAAATGCACAGATATAGGATGGGAGACACATTGCTGAATGAAAGTACATGTGAAAGAGATCTAGGAGTCCAAGTAGACCATAAGTTGAACATGAGTCAACAGTGTGATGTGGCAGCTAAAAAGGCCAATGCAATTCTAGGCTGCATCAATAAAAGTATAGTGTCTAGATCAAGGGAAGTAATAGTGCCACTGTATTCTGATCTGGTCAGGCCCCACCTGGAATATTGTGTCCAGTTCTGGGCACCACAATTCAAAAAGGACATTGAGAAACTGGAGCGTGTCCAGAGGAGGGTGACTAAAATGGTGAAAGGTCTGGAAACCTTGCCCTATGAGGAACGACTCAGGGAGCTGGGGATGTTTAGCCTGGAGAAGAGAAGGTTAAGAGGTGATATGATAGCACTGTTTAAATATTTGAAAGGATGTCACATTGAGGAGGGAGCAAGCTTGTTTTTTGCTGCTCCAGAGAACAGGACCCGGAACAATGGATGCAAGCTACAGGAAAAGAGATTCCACCTCAACATTAGGAAAAACTTCCTGACAGTAAGGGCTGTTCGACAGTGGAACAAACTCCCCCGGAGTGTAGTGGAGCCTCCTTCCTTGGAGGTCTTTAAGCAGAGCCTGGATGGCCATCTGTTGGGGATGCTTTGATTTGGATTTCCTGCATGGCAGCGGGTTGGACTGGATGGCCCTTGCGGTCTCTTCCAACTCTATGATTCTATGATTCTATGAACATATCATACAGAAAACCCTTTAGGAGCCAACATTTCCCATTTTTCTTTATGTCTGCTCATAAGAACAATTTAAATTTATTATACATGAAAAGCAAAGGAACTAGAATACCCATTAAGCATCTCTGAAATGGAGGGGGAAACTGGCATTTGTTTTCCACGAATAACAACATACTTAAATACCAGAAAGCAAGCATTATTGCTTAAGTTCATTGACTTGGGAAAACATTCTTTTATACTGCATAGTTCTAAAATAAATACTTTGGAGAAACAGAGAGCAAGCCATTATATCTTGGTTTTCATTTTCTTTCAGATAGAAACTGCTAGAGCAAACATTCCTACTAGTTTACGTTGCCTGTGTTTTTATGAAGTTAATAACTGAACTGTCAATCAAGGCCTATATAAATACAGTAGTTGAATGCTTTCTGCTTTAGAAGCACTCTTATTTACAAGAGGAGCTAGCCAAGATTTTGAAATGACTGCATGGTCTGTTTGCTTTGATCTCTTTTATGCCCCAGTCTCTCAATACCTGTTAGTTTGCTATTTATGATACCTTTGTGTATTTAGGCATGAGGGGAACAGCTGTGAAAAGCCAGGATTTCTAAAGAAAATCAGTGATAGAAGGAAGGGAATGAATCAGATGGCGCACAGGAATTTTTTAAAAATCTCGAGATAATGTAATTTGTGAGAGAAATGAGACTGACAGCTGCAACAATACAAAAAAAAGGCTCAAAAATTATTTCAGCGCACACCAGCTTTGTCTCTGAACACACAATAATCATAGTGTATTCACTGTTCAAGAAGTAGTTTCCAGGACATCCCAAACTAATTCTGGGTGACTTACTTCCTTTACTTACTACCCTGAAAGATTCTCCTAAGACTACCACCAAATAATGCATTCTTGGGGGGGGGGGGACATCTCCTTTATACTCTTAAAGAAATTGATCTGTTTACCTTGTAACCCTCTCCCAACCAGATCAGACAATGGTTGTGGCCAAAGGTAGGAAGCATTCCCTTACACAAAGAAAAATATTTAAAGGAAATCTGGTGCTATCTAGAAGTTTGAGCAACAAGGAGAAACAGTATATCTCAAAATGCAACAGGAAACAATGTTCCAGCCTAAAGAAATCAAGGAGAAGAGAAAGAGAAAGTTTCCTGCTGAATGTGACCAAAGAGGATGCTCCTCTTGCAAACCTACTGGGGCAGGTAGAAGAGATCAGAGCAGGAAAACACTCCCACTCCAACATATGTATGTATACCTGTACTAAAGGCATTTCCTCGACAGGGAGAACAAATACAAGTGCTAGCCCAATAGAGATTGTGTCAGATACCAATATAGTTAGAACACACAAGATAATTTGTACCAAAGAAATTCAAAGAGAAATCGTCAACCCTCCATATTCACACAGGTTAGGGGTACAGTATCCCAGCAAAATTGGAAAACCTGAGAATACAGAGGACAGCAGCAGAGGCAGTGGCAAGGCCTGGCAACCAGGGATGCAGTCACTGAGCTTGGAAAGCAGGTAGCTGTCTGCCTTCCCAGAGGAGGGAGCACAAAGAATGCATGCCTGGTGGTCGGACGCCGCCGCCACCACCACCCCTTCCAAAGACTGAGCCTGCTGTGTGAATGTGCACACAACAGCCTCAACCCTCGGCCGGGGAGGGAGCACAAAAAATGTGTACTTGGTGGCCAGGCTCAGCCGCCGCTGCCACCATTCCTCTCAAAGCCCAAGGCTGCTGTGTGAATGTGCATATAACACAAGCTTCAAGAGGGGGGACCATGAGGAATGCATGCCCACTGGTTGAGCCCACTGCTACACTCTGAAAGCCTGAGGTTAGAGTGTGAATGTGCATAACAACCTCAAGCCTTAGGAGGGGGGGCAGTGGCAGCAAGGTTCAGCCCCCAAGAGTGAACTCTTCATGCTCCTTAGCCCATAGAACACACTGCAGAAATAATCCAGTTTGTGCATTAAACTTTGTTCAGATAAATCATTTTACTATACTATACCTGAAACAGTGCTACATTTTGGAAACTCAAACAAATATGTCAGCTGTTATCATTCTTGCACACAGAGCCAAATTATTTTTCATTGGATAGCCATCTTATAAGAGTGTTAGAGGGGCTCGACAGACTGCCCCGATGGGGCGATCTGCAGCCGCCCCTTTCCTAGCCAGATTGGGGCTCACACACCGCGGCCTCAATCCAGTCTTTCAAGATTGTAAAATGGAGCCACAAAAAATGGCTCCTTTTTGCGGCCTCGAAAGGGCACCATAGCTGCAGTGGCGCACCTATATGATGCTCCTTTGGCGCTGCATTGTATGGATGCAGTGCTGGAGGCGCATCATGACACTGTGTGCTGTGTGGAGCGGCGTGCAGTGTCAGGGCACCTGGGGGGGGTGGAGTCGGGCATGCGTTGTGAGGACTCTATGCCCTCACTCTGCCCCCAGGCCGGTCTGTAAAGGGCCTCAATTATGTATTCTTGCATGGAAGGGGTTTGGACTAGATGATCTTTGTAGCCTTATGCTATGATTTCTCTATACATTTGAATTATACAAACTCAAGTCCAAAACACACTGTGGAAAAATCCAGTTTGAGACCACTTTAACTGCACTGTGCACACTGTGGACTAGCTTAGAAATTAGCACTAACGACATAGCTACATACCTCTTTGCAACATTAATTTAGAACCCTGTACTAAATGAGAATGTGTTTTTATTTTGGAAACTAAACTGAGATAGAGGGAGGGAATGAACTATTTAATATTCAGTTTTCTTCTGTGGGCATGCATCAAGTTGGGAGTAACCAATGTTAAACGCATGCTACTACAGGTTATGGTATTACAAAGAACTTGCCTTGTCAAAGAGGAAAATAGATGTCAATGTCTGAACCGTCTTCCTGATCAGTACTAAGGTATTAATTGAAATTTGCAGAAACAGAATAGTTACTCACTGTCCAAAACTGTAAACTGAAGATAAGCATATTTCAAGAAACTGTAGGTAAGGCCTGTTGGTAATGAGTAGTTTAGTAGCTCAGATCATTTTGTTTCATCCTCATGAATTACAAGTATCTTTCTACAGCAGAGGTGGTTATTTTTATTGACCGTAACTCCACAAAGTGTACTAAACTATAATTATAATCTATACATTAAACAACAGAAGTATAGTTTGCTGAAAAACAAATCCCAGGTCTCTAGTACTTGCAGAAAAGAGGTTTTCAAACAAATTCCCCTGTTTGTCACATTCATACAGTATATCTAAAAAATAAAATGTGTGAAGTGTACCTATATTAAATACACATGGAGCAGGAAACTCCCTGGTATTCTGAGACCAAATAACAGTTTAAGAAACTTTTTAAAAAAATCTACCACCCACACTGTAGATTAAATCTTTTCAGCCATTATGGCTTTAGAGAGATTCACTTGAAAGTTTAATAGGCACTCCTGCTCTAAAGTATGGGGAACAAGGTTTCTAATAAAAAGCTTATATTCATACACTTTTCATTTCTGAAAACTTCTAACTCCACATATAAAGTTTTTAAAGGTACATTTTTAGAGATAGTTTGGGGGGAGCAAAAATATTCCATTTTATTGCAACAGATAAAGTATGTTGCCAAAGCAGTTTCATTACATGTTACTGAGGAAGCTAAACATAATTGCAACACAGCGATCAGTGGTACAGAACATGCCTATCTTTCCATTGGCTTTAGTTTCATACTGACAAGTGCAAGGGTCTGCAAGATGCATTTCTATTAACAGATTTGGCAGCAAATTATTTTTAAAATGAATTTTATCATTGGGCTTTACCTCACAGAAGCAAGTGTAAAATGTTTACCAGAAAGCAACAGGAAATTACATCAATTAAGTTCAGTTTGGAACAGTATAAAGCCATACGTTGCTAAGACAGCAGGTTAGGTTCCAGAAAACTGCTGGAAAGCGAATATCACCTTAAAGTGAATCACAGCCTATTTTATCACTTGCCAATAAATATAAAAAGCCTAAGAACATATTTATACTATTATTTATTAAGAGCACAACAGCACTAGGCCTAAAAAAAATTCAAAATTTCCAGAATACAATATTGAAACAAGAAGCACACAAAAGCTGTAAACAGACTGAGCACAGGTTACGAATTAGCGCTGTACTGTGTAACTTAAAAATGCTGTATTAGTAAAGTACCTTAAAACGAGGAAAGTCTGTATAGTGGGTCCTTAATATCCACTGGGGTTTGGTTCCAGGACCCCCCATGGATAACAAAATATGTGGATGTTCAAGTACCATTATATACAATTGCATAGCACAATGGTGTCCCTTATATAAAGTAGCAAAATCAAGATTTGCTTTTTGGAATTTGTGTATTTTTGGAATATTTTCAAGCTGTGTATAGTTGAATCCATGGATAAAGAATCTGTGGATATGGGGAGCTGATTGTATTCGATTTGTGTGTCTACAGTGTAAATGGCAGTTTACATAGCCAGCTTCCTTACTCTTCATACACTTCTCCTTCAATATGTAATGCAAGCTCAAGGAGGCAAACCATTATATGTCAGGTTCTGAATAAAAGTACTGTACATCCGTCCCATGCAAAGATGAGAGCTACGAGAAGATCAAGAGGAGTGCAGGAGTGGAGAACCAGAGGAAAGTGTTATGATAACAGAGAGGGATTCTTCTTTTAAGTAGAAAAGAAGGGAGTGGAATTTATTTGATCATGAACATGTTTTTCATCATTTGTTTTCAATCTATGTACAAAGGTTTGCCTAAAGGAAAGTGAAGATAATTAGCTCAAGCTATCCTACACCTATAACAAGGGCAAAGCATACTCAGTTTAAACAAACAAATGATCAAACAACAACATATAGTTTTAAATTGGTTGGGAAGACACTTCTTTCATTACACTTTATATCCATATGAAATGTATCATTGCTGAACTATATTATTGCAGAACTTATCATATATACCCCTCTATAAGTTGAGAAATTTATGCCCAAAAATTGACCCCAAAATTCTGGGTCAACTTATATATGGGTCAATATCGTAATGTCAATGATGTTAGCTCATCCAGTGGCAAACACACACACATACACCTTCCTCCCCACTTTCCCTTCATGCCTGGGAATGGGCTGCTGGAAGCAAAGAGAATGAAGGGCAAGTTTTATTTCTATGGGAGCAACAGTTGATCCAGTCACAAACGAACACACACCTTCTTCCCCACCTTCCCTAGTCCAGCATGCATGTACACACACACACTCTTTCTCTCCCTCCCTGCCTTAGCTCCTTTTACATTTGGCTCTCCCCCAACTGACTCTTCATCCCCGCCTCTTCCTCATCCTCTGTGAGAAGACAAGCCAGCCACTGCAGACAACTGTGGATGGGCCACGGTAAAGAGCTTCCATTCCGGGGACAGTCTACTGTAAAAGTAGGTTTCTTGGCGGGGTTAAGGGGCAGAGGGCGCCTGTGACTGTTTAATAATAATAATAATAATAATAAATTTTATTTATATCCCGCCCTTCCATAGATATGATCAGGGCGGCGTACAAAATATAAAAGCAATAACAATACAACATTAAAATCCAATAATCAGTTAAAAACATTACTACAGAACAGGAACAGGAAAACAATAAAATAGAAACCCCATTCCAAAGAAAAAATGGCTGCAACCAGGGCTCTCTGGTGCTTCCTCGCTGCGGCAGAGAAACAGCTTCTGTTCATTGCCGGGGAAACTCTCAAGAGCCACCATGGATCTGAGACGCCTCCAAATTTTACCCTTAACTAATCCATGGGTCATACCAAAATACATAACTTTGTCCCCAAAACTTTACTTACACGTGACATCAACTTATAGTCAAGTATATATGGTAGAAGTGTTATAAACTGACTGATCATGTGTTTGTGTTCCTACAGATTTTTTTTTTTTTTTTGCCAGGGGCTAGGTTGAGCCAGGGGCTAGGTTGACCTCCACCGTGAGGAAGACATTTTCCATTGCCGCCCCAGCCCTTTGGAACACGCTGCCCACAGAGCTCCGCTCGGCCACCTCCCTGGCCCAATTTAGAAAGGACCTAAAAACCTTTCTATTTCAGCTTGCATTCCCCGATTAAAGTCCAGTGGGCCTCCCTTCCTCTTCTGTGGCAAAGAGGACTGGCTAACGGGGGTTTTATTCTGTTTGTATGTAATTGTTTGTAACCCTGATGTATATGTTGTTTGATATTTTGCTGTCAACCGCCCTGATCTATGGAAGGGCGGTATAAAAATAAAAAATTTATTATTATTATTTATTATTATTTATGATCACTTGTTTCTTTCCAAACCATTTTGTAAAGATTCTAATAAATTTTAAGTCTTGCCTATGGAATCAAAGCTTTATTGGAATGATCTTCCAAGTAACAAGTACCTGAACAGAGCTTTCTCTGTCATTACACAGAGTGGAGGATCAAGTTTCCTATTCATTGCTTTGACACCTGCCCATGTGTCCTAATTTTTAAGAGTTATGCATGGCAGCCAACTAAGTATAAAGGTATGAGAGGTGCATCAATACAACATCTGTGGAAACAAAATTCACTTTTATGAAAAAGTTCCTACCTTCAGGCTTCCCCATTCTAAAATGTTGATTCATTTAAAAGGACCCAAAGAGTTACATAAAATGTGTTTGACTGTAATCCAAACACAAGAATGTATTGGAAACAAAGTATGCCTGGAGGAAAGCAAATTAAATATAGTTCCTGTAGGTACAAAATGATTATTCTGCAACAAAAACCATGCATCAAGAGAGACATCTAGTGGTTTTCTAAATTACAAAAGTGACTTAAATGCAGATTCAAAATACATGTGTATGAAAGTAAATTTCACTAATGAGAAATTCTTGAAATATCCAGGTAAAGGGCTACCTCCCAAAAGTCATCCTAAAAATTGCAATCACACAAGTACAAGCATGCTGCCTAAAGGGCTTACGTTATTATAGTGCAGTGATGGTGAATCTTTTTAGGTTTGCTTGCCAGGGGGCGTGGCTTGTGCCCCCTCAGGATGGTGCTGTGTGCTAGGGCAGGGCTTCTGGCCCAGGGGATGTGGCTTCCACCCTCCATGGGCGGAGCTTCCATCCTCTGGACAGGTCTTCTCCCCCACCTTTTTCCTGACCCTTAGCTGTCTCTCAAAAGACAGCTAGGGGTCAGCAAATGCCCATGAGGGGGCGGAGCCATGGGCACAGCCCCAGTCCTCTTCTTTCCGGACCTTTCTTCGCCCCAAAGGGCTCTCTGGAGCCCTTTGGGGGCGAGGAAAGGCAAAAGGGGAAGAGGAGGAATGGGCAGGCCCCCTCTCTTCCTCCCCACGGACCTTTCCCTGCCCTCCAAGTACCCCATTTGGGTCATTTGGAGGGCAGGAAGGGTAAGTGGGGAGGAAGGGAGCTGGGCAGGACCCCTGCCTCCCTCCCCATGGACCTTTCCCTGCTTCCAGCTGTGTCTCCAGAGACAGTTGGAGGCCAGCAAAGCTCCCTGAGGAGGAGCAAGTGGCATGCGCAGGTCGCTCCTCCTCTCCCCACCCTTTTCCCAATCTCTAGCTCTCATGAAGAGGCAGCTGGAGGCCGGGAAAAGGCTGCAAGGAGCCAGAGGCGCGCTCCTCTGCCTCCTTCTCTGGAGTGCCCTTTTCTGGCTTCCAGCTGTCTCTGAGAGACAGCTGGAGGCCAGGAAAAGGAAGGGAGGAGGAATGGGCACGCCCCTGCCTCTTCTGCCTTCTCCCTCACCCTGTGCCCGAGGAAATGGTGCAAAGTGCCACTTCCAGCACGTGTGGCATAGGTTCACCATCACTGTTACAGTTGCCTTCAACTAATTTCATACTTATGGCAACCCTAAGACAAACCTTATCAACCATCATTACTAGACTTTTACTTGTGATCGGATATGAGATTCCTATATTTCAAACAATTTGACCCTTGCGTTGCAACCATATAACTGAGAGATGGAAATCATGTGACCCTCCAGGTGTTCCTGGACTGCAATTCTCATCATACCTAGCCAAAACAGCCAATGGTAAGGAATACTGGGAGTACAGTCCAACAACATCTGGAGGGCCACACAATTGTCAATCCTCCTATAACGGGACATGACTTTTGATATTCATGTGTAAGAGGAATGAGCAGCTTTAGGAGTTTCTGGAGCCAAATTCCTGCCCTGGGAACTCTCTGAAGGCTATGCAGACTGCCCAAAATGTCCCATCTCCTGCTGTCTAATTCTGATCTTAAACAATGTAGGAGACTCTGTAATCTATTTAAAATATGAATAATCACTCATGAAGGATTTCAGAAAATTTTGCTAAAGAATTTTTTGCTAAAGAAAGGGGGAGTTGGGTGTTGCAAAATAACAGACACATGTAGAAGAGCCCCATTTTATCCACCCCTGCTATATAATTTTTCCCTTCCTAACAACATTCTGTACAGCAAAATGTATTGCCCACAATCCAATAAGGTCATTTGCTAGAATGCAGTTGGTGCACCACACCAAGGTAAGCATGCCAATATAGAGCAGTAGCAGTGTAGAAGGAGCAGGAGGAAAAAGATTCTGGGCACCGCAAAGGAGAGAGAAGGCCGATTTGTTACTCACAAAGAAGTGAAAACTCGCAGCTTTGAGCAGCTTCTTTATTCAATGCCTTGCTTCCAGGCAGTTCCTCAGACCAGAGTACAATGGGACAGATGATTTCCCAAGCCAACCTTTCCAGAATTCCCTGGCTCTGAAGACCCATCCAGAAGCTAAGTGCTGGAAAAATAAATTGTTCAACTTATTCCCTCTTTATCACAAACACTCCCTTACTGCTTCTGTGTATTCCTGAGGGATATAATTCAATAAGTTTCTTTTTGAAAGAAGCAAGAAGTAATTTTAGCCGTTTTCTTCCCACAATCAATCTTTAGGCAAACAATGCAGTTTTCAAAGAGTTTTCACAATCCAGGCTTTCTTCAAGAATATGTGTTTTACATTTGCTCATGTCTCAGTCCTTAGCCCTACTAGATCAGTGATTCTCAAATGGAGAAAGGGGTGCTTCCAGTTGTTCATGGGCTCCAATTCCCAGAAGCCCAGGCAACATGGCAAATTGTCAGTTGTACTAGGAAATGAAGTTCATGAAAACCAGGAGCTTTCTGTCCAGGACTGCGGCCAGCACACACAGACACACGCTGATAAGGAAGGCTCAGCAAGGCAATTAACTATGAAGCTGGGAAATAGTCCACAAACCTTGCAAGGAGTGAGAGAAAAACCAAGCCAAAAGCCAAGCCAAAGTCAGGATAAAGAGGTCACAATGGTCAGTCCAGTCCAGGGTCAGGTCAGCCAGAAGGTAGCAATAGTCCAGTCCAATCCAAAGTCAAGAGTCAAGATACAGGGAGCCAGTGCAGGCAGCAGTCACACCAAAGGATCATGCAATAAACTCTGGCACTGAGTTGGTGTCTCTCTGCTCATTAAGGCCTGTTACAGGCCCGTTACAAACGGGCCAGAAAGTATGCGCAGAGCATGTACTAGGGTTAGAAAGGGGCGGTGCTTCTGCACTCCCTAACCCTAGTGCGCGCTCTGTACGCACAAAATGGCAGCAGCCGGTCCACACGGCCGCCGCCATGACGACGTCATGACCACGCCGCCTCTATACGGGGCAGCGCGGACGTGACGTCCTCGCTCCGCGCCAGGGCGCTTAGTGCTCTTAGCGCAAAGCAGGAAGGAGCTCCGTTTCGGAGCTCCTTCCTGGTTTGGTCCACTGGGCGCAGCCCTCACACGGCTGTGCCCAGTGGACCAAAGGAGAAAGGGGCCAAGCGGCCCCTTTCTCCTCCTCCCTGCCGCCGCGGGGTGTCCTTGGGGCTTGAAGCCCCAAGGACACCCCTTTCCAGGCTGCGGGGAAGGGGCCTTTTGCCGCTTCCCCGCAGCCTGAAAAGCGGTGGATCGGGGCCTCAGCGGCTGCCTGCCACTCTGGACGCTGAGGCCCCGATACCCCGGGGAAAGGGGCGGGTACAGCCCGCCCCAAACGGGTGGTCTGTAACCCGCCCCAGACTGCCAAAATAAAGCTGCTTCAGGTCTCTTTGGAGGTATGCTACAGTGGTACCTCGGGATACGAAATACCCAGGTTACGAATTTTTCAGGATACGAAAAAATCCCATAGGGATTTATTGTTTCGGGTTACGAAAGTTTTTTCGGGTTACGAAAAAACTCCGGCGCTATTTTAAATGGAGCCGCGGCAGAGCCGCGGCTTTTTTCCCCATTAGCGCCTATGGGTTTTCGGCTTACGAAGGCTTTTCGGGTTACGAAAGCGGCCGCGGAACGAATTATTTTCGTAACCCGAGGCACCACTGTATTTAAATGATGCATGGGTCCTAAGAATCCGGAAGTTGCACCAAAGTCACACTCCATTCCTAAGCACTGGAGTGCAGCTTTGGTGCAGCTTCCGAATTCTTAGGATGCATGCATCATTTGATTGAAATTGAAATTTTGATTGATTGATTGAAATTTTTATTTATATACCGCCGTTCCTATGATCACGACGGTTTACAAAACAAAATGAAAATACGATACAGTACAGATTACAGATATAATACAATACAGATCACAGATTAAAAATCAAAATCCCGCCTTCCCTTACGATACAACTCCACTCTCCTACCACTATATCTCCCCTTGCCCCACACTACTCCAATGGGAGCCCCTCTTAACACAGCCGCACCTCCCTCTCCCTCACCAAGCCAATTACAAACCATGTCCAACAAACTTCTGACAATACTAGCTACACCCCTCTCCTCAATCTCCCTCCCTCCAGAAAGTCCACAATGGCGGCACCAGGCAATTGTCCTTGGCACTCCTCCCTGATGGTATAGGGGCGTGAGCGGAGAGCTCTGCAGGGGAGCCGGCGAGCCGGTTTAAAGAGGCCACTCCCACGGACCCTCCCCCTTGAGCAACGCCGCTCCAGCGGCAAAACAGAGTCCTCTGGGCCGCTCCTGCCCAGGTGGAAAATGGGCAGGCGGCGTCCTCTTCAGGGGAGCCGGCGAGCCGGCTTTATGGAGGCCGCTCTCACCGGCCCCTCCCCCTGGAGAAACGCCGCTCCGACGGCAAGGAAGAGTCTCTCTGGGCCGCTCCTGCCCAGGTGGAAAGCGGGTGGGCGGGCAGTTAGGGAGGGAGGAGCCTCTTTCTTCAGGCTAGCCCCTGATGGTACTGGGCCAGCCTTCTCTCTCCCTCAGAGGCCGAACGATGACAGTTAGGGAGGGAGGAGCCTAACTTTAAACAGCATACCTCCAAAGAGACCCGAAGCAGCTTTATTTTGGCAGTCTGTAACAGGCCTAAGTAAGAGAAACTCTTCCCCGTGCCACATGAGGCTGATTTGCTAATTGCTGCTCAGCAATTCTCTGGAATCTGCGCCTGCCAGCACTTTCAGCCCTGCGTTGTTTATAGGAGGGAACTTTCAAGCCTGGTTCCTCCCCAGAGGAATCCCACCAGCACTAGGACCTGGCTGAGCCTCCTCCTCTGGGGCTGGGAGATTAGGGCTGGATTCTGGCAGAGCAGGATTAGCACCTGGTGTAGCCTCAATTACCTCTTGCTCTGGAGGAGCCCCATCCTCCTCCTCATCCTCCGAGATTTGCTCTTGGCTGGCCATGACACTTTCTTGATCAAATAACTAGACAATTTGCTGATCACAAAACTAGACAACTATTTATCTCTATCTGCTCAGGTACTTTACTCCTGTTCACAATGCATTTAGGAAATATTTGGGCTGATCTTTTCAACTATTCAGCAATATTCATAGCCCAAATCAGTCCAGTTAATACTGTCAATTCTAAACTCAATACACTAAAATTCAACTTGGGGAGGGGGAGAGGTTTCCCTACATCACCATCACACCACTAAGAGGTCTTTTATAGGGAGACTCTGCAAAGATAGAATTCAAATTTGCTATGGATTTAAACCATTCACAGATATACCATTTTCCGGTGTATAAGACGACTGGGCGTATAAGACGCCCCCAACTTTTCCAGTTAAAATATAGAGTTTGTGATATACTCGCCGTATAAGGCTACCCCTCTTCCAACGCACACCAAATAAAAATTAAAAAAACATCAGATTTGATTTAAATATGGTAGTAATTTTAATTCAAATGGTTATGATATGCAGGTGCTTAGCAGGAAAACTGTCACTTAGCCAGCACTGAGCCAAGGCAGTCAAAGCAGTCTCAAAGTGCATTATTTCTGCAGTGTGTTTTGAACCATAGTCCAACACTCAAGCCACTGCACCAGCCTGATTTACCTGACAGGAATCCCGAGAGGATAAAATACTGTGGAACCATTGAGTCCCTGAAGCAAAAGGAATTGTGCGAAGTGTATCTTTGGGGTTTTTTAAATTATTTTTTTAATTAATATTATGTCCAGTTCTGAGCACCATAATTCAAAAAGGACATTGAGAAACTGGAGCTATGTGTCCAAAGGAGGGTGACTAAAATGGTGAAGGGTCTGGAAACCATGAATCCCTTTGAGGAACGACTTAGGGAGCTGGGTATGTTTAGCCTGGAGAAGAGAAGGTTAAGAGGTGATAGAATAGCCCTGTTTAAATACTTGAAAGGGTGTCACATTGAGGAGGGAGCAAGCTTGTTTTCTGCTGCTCCAGAGACTAGGACCCAGAACAATGGATGCAAGCTACAAAAAAAGAGATTCCACCTCAACATAAGGAGGAACTAAGGGACAGTAAGGGCTGTTGCACATTGGAACACACTCCCTCGAAGTGTAGTGGAGTCTCCTTCCTTGGAAGGCTTTAAAGCAGAGGCTGGATGGCCATCTGTTGGGGATGTTTTGATTGAGAGTTCCTGCATGGCAGAATGGGGTTGGATTGGATGGCCCTTGCGGTCTCTTCCAACTCTATGATTCTATAATTCTAATCCTTAAAAGACGTGTACTGAAGAACCCAAGAGGTTATCTTTTGCCCTATGCAGTGCTCCCCAGACTGTGCCCTTGAAGAGATGTTGGACCTCATCTCCCAGAAGCATCAGCCATGTTGGTCAATAGCCTGGGGTTCTGGGAGCTAAAGTCCAGAATCCCCTTAAAAAGCAGAGTTTGGGGAGCATTGTGGCCTATAGCAATGTTTCCCAAACTTTGGGCTCTAAATATTTTGGGCTTCCTCTCCCTGAATTCCAGACTGTTTGCTAGGTTAGCTGGGGCCTCTGGGAGCTGAAGTCCCAAGCCCTTGGAGGACCAAAGTTTGGGAAGCACTGCCTTAGAGCCTTAACCCCTTAAAAATTTTTAAATCCCCTTAAAAAGCAGAGTTTGCTCTTGAACAGCACAGTTTGGGGACCATTGATATATAATATTATAGTACCCCAAACTGTTCCCTTTAAGAGATTTTGGACTCCAGCTCCCAGAAGCCTCAGCCATGTTGCCAATAGCCTGGGCCTCTGGGAGCTGAAGTCCAAAAACCCTTAAAAGAGCCTCCACTCACCTCTCTCTCGCAATCCCGCTCTGAGAACATTCCCAGCAAACTCCCCCAGGAGCCCCGTTTGAAGGAGGACCTGAGGGAAACGGAGGAGACAAAGATATGCTGCGGAAAGGAAGAAGGGAGAGAGGGAGGGAGGGAAGGAAGGAGGGAGGTGCCCGGTAGGTCCACCGCCATTCTGAGCTGATACCCTGATATTTTTCAAGCAGTCAGCCCAGGCAGCCCCATTCTCTGCTGTACTATTTGCGGTGCGCTGCGCAAGGCTTCTTGAGAATTGTAGTCCAGCGCTTCACTTTTTGTGTGAAGAAGAGGCAGAGCGGGGATGGCGCCGCCGGCTTCTGCAATTTTGCCTGACTCTCGGCCAAAGGGAAAGGGGTGGGTTTTGTAGCATATTGTACTCTACTCTTGCATCAAGAAAATAAAAAACCCAAGATTATCTATCTGTATCTGGTGCATTAGACGACCCCTGACTTTTGAGAAGATTTTCCAGGGTTGAAAAGTCGCCTTATACGCCAGAAAATACGGTAACTAGCCATTACTATTTCTGGAGAAAATTATATAGAAAGTACGTAGAAAGTATAGCATGATTAATTGTAATTAAAATAGTAATTTTAAAATATTAATTATTTAAAAGGGTTAAAAAGCAGTTTCATATACCACTTTTTCACCAGAGTCTAGTTTTAATACTTTCAGATTTTTAGTCTGCCATATCAATCAATAAATCAATTCATAACCTGCCAATATCCTTCCTTCATACAGGGGGTCCTTGTAATCTGCTGGGGTTTGGTTCCAGGATTCCCTGTGGATATCAAAATCTGTGGCTGTTCAAGCCCCATTAAATACAATGGCATAGCAAAATGGTGTCCCTTATATAAAATAGAAAATTAATGTTTGCTATTTGGAATTAATACTTATTTTCAGTATTTTCAAACCTTGGATGCTTGAATCTGTGGATAAAAAATCCATGGATAAGGAAGGCTGACTGTACATATTAATGGGGAAAATCCATGTAGAACTATCACAGTGAATTATGAAGCAGTCACATGCAGTGATTCTCAATTATATAAACCATGCGTTCACCATATTTTGAGAAAGAAGAACATAGTTATTTTAAAATGGTAGAGGTTTTAGAAGACTGAAGATATTTAATAAGCTTCTTACTCTGCATTATTACTTTTCTTAACAAATATTAAATGTGCAAATAAAATGACACATAAAAATGTGTAAGATACAGTTAGATTCCAACTCCTTTATGTCATCACCATTACTCCTCCGTATGAGTCACACTAAGATATTAAGCTCAATCATATAAAATGTTCAGATTAAATTAATTTCCCTTCACAACTAGATGGCAATAAATGCACAGTTGTTCTATATGAGTCTCCTGGTTTGTCTAGCAGTAAGCACAGACCACAATCCATCACCAGTTTTTGGATTCCTGGCACAATTTATACCATCAGTGAGCACAACTGCTCCATTCTTCCCAATGTCTCATACAATACAACATAAATGCAGCAGTCATCCTCAAGTATATACAGTGCACACAAAAGAACAAATCAGCCCCTGTACGTGCATAACTTCATGATAACCTCTCATACCCATGTGGGAGATTTTGGAAATATGACGCCATTGCTGAAATACAACAGAACAAAAACAACTTGAAAAAGATGTATATATGGCAAGGCTTGTTGTTATGCTTCATTGCATCTGTTAATTCATGCAAAAGCTAACATTTATGAAACTAGGGGTGCAAGCCAGACCCATTGATTTGAATGGGAACGATTTTCAAGTAAATATGCTTTGTTGTTGTTGTTTTGTACCTTCAAGTCATTCTGACTTATTGTTACCCTAAGGAAATCCTGTCATGGCACCTTCTTGGCATGATTTGTTCAGAGGTTTGCTATTGCCTTCCCCTGAAGCTGAGACTTGCCCAAGGTCACTTTGTGGGTTCCATGGCCCAGTGAGGAATCAAACCCTGACCTCCAGAGTCTCAGTGTAACACTCAAACCACTTTGCCACACTGGCTCTCTAAACATTCTTTCCCCCCTGAAATTTGTGAGTATGTACAAATGCACTTCAAGATTTAGGTACATAGGTGTACATGGACATCTCAAAGCTGCAGCAAGCATAAATGTGTGAGATCCAACATTGAAAGAATATGAGAAAAGGAATAATAGTAGCTCAGTGGGCTGGCAAAAATTGAAAGGTTTACACTGTGAGTAGTTCCTTTCAGGAAAAATTACAAAACCTTGTAACACCAAGTGGTATGTCAAGTAATAATAATGTGACAGATTTGCTAGATTCACAGTATTCACAAAATTGGAAGGAAGGTTTGAGTGGAAGTTTAGTGTAGTCCAACTACCTGTTTAATGCACTCTCTGTAATGCAAAAAGAAGCTATAACATCTGGCAGATGGATACTCAGATACTCTCTGCTTAAATGTTATTGTTGTTAACTGCTTTTGAGCCAACCTCAACTCGTGATGCCCCATGAATAGGACATCTCCCCCCCCCAAAAAAAACTATCCTCAACCATTTTGCTCAGATCCTGCAGGCTCAGGGCCATAGCCTCCTTGATTGAGTCTGTCTATCTGTTATGAGGTCTTCCTCTTTTCCTGCTGCCCTCCACCTTACCTGCTTAAATAACTCTGATTAAATAACTCCACCTATCACACCCTGGGGCAGCCTGTTCTACTGCCAAGCAGTTTTCACCATAAGCATGTTTCTTCTAATGTTCAGTCAAAATTGCTTTCTTGGAAATTCCACCTGTTGGCTCTAGGCTTCCTTGTGGAACAACAAACTACAAATCAGCTTCATTTCTCTATAGCAGCCCTTCAGATATTGAAGGCTGCTATTTTCTGGCTCCTTAACCTTTTATTCTGAAGATTATGTGCAGTAAATATATTCTATAAATTATTCCTTGCAGCAGTTGGTCTATACACTCCTCATCAACTTGTAAAATAATGAAGCTAATGAAGGCCCACAGTAGCAGGTGGATCCTAGGTTGGGGTGGGTGGGGTTAATGAATTCTTACTTGGTATTCATTTAGATTTTAAAAGAGTTATTAAAAAAGAACCAATAAGGATATGGTTCAGAACCTTGGATAGCTCCTTTGCAATTCCCTCCCTATTGGTAGATACGGAAGCACTGTTGGACACCACTGTTGGACATGTGGACTTTAATCAATGAAATATGTCATTCAGTATTTCTCTGTGGTGAAACCTGTCCTCAGAATAGCATCATTTTGTATATATAGATATCAAGAGATTTATATCTCCTCCCCACATACAGACAGACACAGGTACATGTACTGTGCCCAGTTTTGAAATAAATCTCTGGAAAAGAAGAGACTCAGTCACACTCAACAGCTGGCTTTGAGATCCATTTAAAACCAAATTAAACACTTGCTGCTCACAGTAGTTATTCTTTACCACAGAGCTTAATTCTTGGCATCAGATCTGACTCAAGTGCAGAAATGCTTTTGTAACATTATGCTTCACATAAATCCATTAAAGTACACTATTTTTTCAAGGTTGCTCTTAGCCATTATATTTTACATGGGTACTCCTTGGCATAAAAGGGAACATACCTGTTTTTTTTCGAGTTCTCATCTTTTCCTCTTTTAACTCCAAATATTCTTGTAATGAGGGTACTAAAAAGAAGTGTAGATGAATTTCTTACCTAATATAACAAGCAACAGAAAAACGAGTTTTAAACAGTTTTAGTATTTTGGAGTATGTTTACAACCTGCATACGACATTCTTGTTAAATCAGTAACTTGGCAGACAATACAAAAATATTTCTATGTGAAAGAAAAGCATTCTGTGGGCTAGACAAAGTAACTGTTACATGGATTTGTAATTGATTGACTGGCCGAAGCCAAAGAGTGCTCAACAATGGCTCCTTTTCATCCTGGAAAGAAGTGACCAGTGGGGTCCCACAGGGCTCTGTCCTGGGCCCAGTGCTATTCAACATCTTTATCAATGACTTGGAGGACAAAATTGGGGGCATACTTATCAAATTTGCAAATTAGGGGGAATAGCTAATACCCTAGAGGACAGGATCAAGATTCAAAATGACCTGAACAGACTAGAAAACTGGGCCATAGCTAACAAAATGAAATTCAACACAGAGAAATGTAAGGTACTGTACTGCACTTAGGGCGGAAAAACAAAAAGCACAGATATAGGATGGAGGACACCTGGCTGAATGAAACTACGTGTGAAAGGGATCTAGGAGTCCAAGTAGACCACAAGTTGAACATGAGTCAACAGTGCAATGCGGCAGCTAACAAGGCCAATGCGATTTTAGGCTGCATCAACAGAAGTATAGTGTCTAGATGAAGGGAAGTCATAGTTCCACTATATTCTGCTCTGGTCAGGCCCCACCTGGAATACTGTGTCCAGTTCTGGGCACCACAATTCAAAAAGGACGTTGAGAAACTGGAGCGTGTCCAAAGGAGGGCGACTAAAATGGTGAAAGGTCTGGAAACCATGCCCTACGAGGAACGACTCAGGGAGCTGGGGATGTTTAGCCTGGAGAAGAGAAGATTAAGAGGTGATATGATAGCCCTGTTCAAATATTTGAAGGGATGTCATATTGAGGAGGGAGCAAGCTTGTTTTCTGCTGCTCCAATGGATGCAAACTGCAGGAAAAGAGATTCCACCTCAACATTAGGAGGAACTTCCTGACAGTAAGGGCTGTTCGACAGTGGAACAAACTCCCTCGGAGTGTAGTGGAGTCTCCTTCCTTGGAGGTCTTCAAGCAGAGGCTGGATGGCCATCTGTCGGGGATGCTTTGATTGTGATTTCCTGCATGGCAGGAGGTTGGACTGGATGGCCCTTGTGGTCTCTTCCAACTCTATGATTCTATGCAATTACCTTTAAAAATATCAGAATAGTCAGGAACACATACACAACCTATTGGCTGAAATCCAATGTTAAGCCCATCAAATCAGTGAGATTTGCATACATGTTGACTTATTCTACATCAATTGACTGAATGAGTCAACTCAATGTTATTTGCAGTTGAATTTAGGCCTTGGATAATAATCTACGAGGATATACAGAGAACTGTGATAATTTTTTTAGGGAAGTAGCTTCTAAGTTTCTAAGCTGCGAGTATGTTCCAGCAAAAACAAAAGGATCTTGTGGAACTTTAAAGACTAACAAGTTTTATTTGGTATAACAACCTCTTAGGGGCTTTTCAGAGGCAACATAAGGTGTGAGGGGCCCTATAACTTCTTTTAAAGAACAACTGCTGCTCCTGGAGTATTTCAGAAGTATTAGATACCAGGATTTAAATCTCTCTTCAGCCATAGAAACCCATTCGCACACACTCAGTCTCAGAGGAAGGAATAGATAAACCTCCTCTGAACAAAGCTTGCCAAGAAATCCCTGTGACAGGTTCACCTTGGGGTCATCATAAGAGGGAAATTACTTGATTACACACAACAACAAAGCTCCTTTAAAAGAAAAAAAGGTGGCAGGAACTCAGGGGACTATAAATTCAGCCCAGAAGCACCCGTGTTTTGAACTGTCCCTAAAAGGTCCTATATAAAGTAGATCTAAGGAAAGGACATGTTGAACAGCTACAGCTACAGCGCATGCTTCCGCTTGAATTAGAAAGAATTAGTATATGTTAGTGTGGTGTGTGTGTCTTCAATTTGCCTGTCAGTTTATGGCAAACCAATGAAATTCATGAGATTGCCATAAGCTAACAGGTATATAATAATAATATAATAAAATTTTATTTATATTGCCCTGCCTCTCCTTACGGATTGAGGCGGGGTTACAACCTGATAAAAACATAGAATACAATCATAAAATCCAACAATCAATTCAATAAATACATCAGTGGTTATTTACAGAGGATCATCATCACAGATAAGGGTAGCTTCTTAATCAGGTGCAGGGGGGTAGGCCCGCCGGAAGAGCTCTGTCTTGACTGCCTTCCAGCAGGCTGTTCCACAATTTAGGGGCAACGGCAGTAAAAGTTTTTTGGGAAGTCATATGCAACCTGGTAGTTTGTATTTCCAGTAAGTTTTTTCCTGAAGTTCTGAAAGTGCGAGGCGGATTGTGTAGGGAGAGGCGTTCCCGCAAGTAACTCGAGCCCAAGCCATGTAGGTAAATTGAAGGCAAACACTTAGAAGTATTCTTTCATTGCTTTCCTCTGAAATATAACCTACAGCACATGGTCTTGTCTGGAAGGAATTTATTTGCATTAGTTGCAACCATGAGGAATCTACTGGCTTAAGTCTATTCTATTTATTCCTTTCTCTTTCCATCCACTAAATTGGTTATATTTGTCTTTCTGTTTAAAAAACTGATGCTCTAAGAAAGGACAAAGGGGTGATGGAGCTGGTGCTAAAAAAAATTTATACCTATACCATGCAATGGACATTCCCTCTGTAAACAGGTGAGCTACTTTGTCTTGCTGGTTTTTTAACTTTAAGCTGAAAATATATCTGTCTCATAATGTTTTGATAACAATCTTCTTTCTATTTGGATCCATGCAAGTGAGTTATCAACTTTTATGAATTTAACCACTGGACCAATTGGAAAGTAACCTAATATGATTTAAAGGTGGTAAGGCTAGACCTCCTAGTGATGTATGGCCACATTTGATAGTACTTATGAATCTTATTCTTCCTCCCCCCCCTCCCCCCGCCCCCGGCTACAAATTTCTCTAAAACATTTTTCCACTTTGTCAATTTTGTCTTATGTATTGACAACAAAATAGTTTGAAGCAAGAATAAAAATTTAAGTAAAATGTAGCCTTTGTCAATGCTTATCAGGTACAATTTAACTGAACTAAACAGTTCCAATATCAACTTGAGGTATCTACCAAGCCTGAGAAAATAAGTTACTTAAAATACTTTTTCTTTTAGGCTAATACCAACAGAGACATGATTGACTAGATAGTAAAATGAAAATAATAAATACTTGTTTAATATTACAACTCAGTTATTTTTAACTAACTCATTGGAAACTACTGTTCATGTCAGTGGAAACTATAGCTCTGTTATTCTTTTAAATTCAACCTTCACTGTACAAAACTATGGAAAATTCAAGTAAAACTAAATAGAGTTAGTTGATGCAAGAGAATAGAAAGAGACAAATTTCAGTGGCTCTGCATATTTTATAGCATTTCCCTCATGCTAGCATACTGTCTACTTGGCATACTCAATATAACTCTATAAAAAGAATTCATAAAAAATTCAATCAGACCTTGTAGTGTTATTGAGAAACAATCGATGCCTTGGTTACTGTCATTAACATGCAGCTTTTCAAGTTAATATATTAAATGTTAAGGATTAACTTACTGCCCAGACAGAAGATGTAAAACCTAATACGGCTGCTCGCATTCCATCTGACACGTAAGGAATGATATTTTCTCCTAAGCGGGTATCCTTGAATAAAGCTCTCAAGATATTTAAAGCATGGACCTGCATGGGAAAAAAATCAGTGTAAACCACTTAGTTTTCAGAAATAATCTCAAACACATTAATAAAACTATGGCTGCATCTGCACTGCAAATTTAATAAAGTTTGACACTGTTTTAACTCCCATGGTTCAATGCTATGGAATTCTGGAATGTATAGTTTTGTGAAATATTTAGCCTTCTCTGTCAGAGAGTTCTGGTGCCACAATAAACTACTAATCTCAGAGTTCCACAGGATGGAGCCATGACATTTAAAAGGTGTCAAATTGCATTAATTCTACAGTATGGCAGCAGCCTATGAAAGGACACAAAACAATAGCCATAAAAACCATGCTGGCAATATCATGTTGCCTTTCATATTTTATGCAGACATCCCTAGATCTAGGCCATGTTAAAAAAAACTGATTTAAAAGTACCTATATCTCCTCACAATATAATCTTTTTTAAAATAAATATAAAATAAAATAAAATAAAATCACCAAATGGAAAGTAATAACAAAAAGGAATTTGTTGAAGAAAATATACTATATGCTGAATCCTCCAAGAGGCTGGCAATTTCAACTGCCATGTGGTCCTCACAGAAAATTTCACAAGAGACACCTTAATTAGGCAATAAAGAACAATACTGAACAAGAAATTTATATTTACCAGTAAATTCATATCATCTAATACAATCTTTCCAGTGGAAGAAATAATTCCTATAACTATGTGTAGTTGTTCTAACAGTATTTATTTTATACAAAATAATATACCCTCTGTGAATAACCAAGATTTACATATTATTTCTGGGAAATGTTCTGCATTACTTCACCAATAAAAGATTTATATGGAATAATTACCATTCAAACTGAAATAACTGCCTATTTAGATGAGCATTTTGTCTGGAAGCTGCACCAAAGCTGCACTCCAGTCCTTAGGACTGGAGTGTGGTTTCGGTGCAGCTTCTGGTCTCTTAGGACTCATGTATCATTTAAACAGCATATCTCCAAAGTGACTTGAAGCAGCTTTATTTTGTCCTGTCTGTATCAGGCCGAATACAACATTTCTGCACAGAGATTTATTTGCCACAAGTTTATTAATCATAACAACCCAAAGCAATCCACAGGTTGTTTGTGCATTATATGAACGTATACTAGCTTTGGCCTGGGTATGCTCCCATTCTCACTGGAAGGCCCTAAGAAATAGGTAGATTGTGCTCCTATCCTACATCCATAACATCCCAACAAACAAAACAGGGTATGTCTTCTACAGATATTAGTGTTTTGATGCAAGATAAATTTTACCTGAGGGATTGTGGTTGGCGGTGCATTTGAAGGTGAAGCTAAATGTATCAACTCTTGCATTGTTATTTTTAGCAAACCTGTTTTACTCTTCTTTGGTTCTGAGGCTAGCAAAGCCTGAAATTTATTAAAAATAAAATAGCATAAGGGTTAGTCATTAACAATTTCACGAAGAGATACAAGCATATCTGATCTCTGATTTGAGATTTCAACTACATACAAACATACTGAACACATCTACAAATCCAAATGGCAAGCATCAGATCTTACCCTCAAGATAAGAGACCTAAAAAGTGATATCAAATTAAGTCCAGGATCATGACTTCTGGAAAGGCAATTTTTTACCCAAATGAACAGCCAAAACACAAGAGAGGGGAATGCAAAATGACACACAGAAGCTAGTAATGAAATAAGCTGCAGAAATAAGGTCTTCAGTGGGAGAAGGAGAGGAAAGAAATGTTATTGGAGGGTATATTTTTATTCTTTTGATTCTCATTTTGTATGTCAACAGACTGGCAAAAAGGGGGAGGCTTCAAGCCACCCCCTTCAAAGATAGACTGGGGCTGCGGCAAACTTACGCCACAGCCCCAATCCGCCTTGAACCCAGCCTGAATAGGAACGGAAAAGATCTGATCCTATTTGAGCAGTGAAGGACAGGTTGCTTACCTGTAACGGTATTTCTTTGAGTGGTCATCTGCGAATACATACAAATGGGTTTCACTGCGCCTGCGCACTGCTGCTCGGAACCTACTGGAATCACTGGGCAGAGTTAACTCTGCAACATATTGAAACTTTTTGGCAGTAACTCCGTCCACCCGTTATAAGGCCCCTGCCTTCCCGCTCTTTCCCCCAGTTCCGCAATTTTTCCGCCAAGCAGGCGATGGAAAGAGCCAATGTGAGCAGGACACTGAGGGGACGGACGGGTGGGATTTGTATGTATTCGCAGATGACCACTCGAAGAAATACCGTCACAGGTAAGCAACCTGTCCTTCTTCTTCGTGGTCTCTGCGAATCATACAAATGGGTTTAGACTGACAAGCTAAGGTATGTGGCGGAGGGAGTGTCCTGACACCAAAGCTATGGTGAACCAAAGGTATATTTATTACAAATAAAACACCTTGAACCATAAAAGAGTCAGTCTTTTGTTCATGCACAGATCAAATAGCAATAACATTGCTAAACCTGAGGAGGGAACAGAGGTCATGCAAGACCGGTCCCATGGAACTTGTGCAAACCAACATTCAACAAATGTAAACAGTATCAACTGTACAAGTGTAGTAAACACAAAACATCAGTAGTGCAATCAATGCAACCCTGAAACTAACACAGCCCTCCCGAAAGCTGCGTCTCGGATGGCCCTGGTGTCCAACCTATAATGCTTAATAAAAGTCAGAGGTTGGGACCAGACAGCAGCCTTGCAGACATCCTCCAAAGGGATCCCCGACAGGAATGCAGAGGATGCTGCCATTGACCTTGTGGAATGGGACCGAACCCTGCCAGGGAGAGGCTTGCCTAACAGTTCATAGCAGAGGTGGATGGTACCAGCCACCCATTTGGAAAACCTCTGCGCAGACACAGGCAGCCCTTTCTTCGGTTCCGAGTAGCATTGGAAAAGTCTCTCGGACCGACTGGAGGCAGCAGTTCTGTCCAGGTAAAATGCCAGTGCTCTCCTGACATCAAGAGAGTGTAGGCGTCGCTCCTCATCCGACGTCGGGTTGGATGCGAGAGTGGGCAGCACAATGTCCTGGCACATGTGGAAAGCAGACACAACCTTCGGCAAAAAGGTGATGTCCGTACGGAGGACCACTTTGTCCTTGTGGAACCTCAGGAAGGGTTGGTCCCTCCGTAAGGCACAAAGTTCACCCGCACGGCGGGCAGAGGTGATGGCCACAAGAAAAGCGGTTTTCCAAGTCAATAGTCTCAAGTCCGCTGTGGCCATCGGTTCAAAAGGCTTGGATTGGAGGGCGGACAGTACCGACTCCAAGCTCCAAGCCGGCGTAGGTACCGACACAGGAGGATAAAGGTTGGCACAACCCTTCAGGAACCCCTTCACCAAGGGGTCCTTGAAGAAAGAAACCCTCCCCCCGAACTGGTATTTGGCACAAATGGCAGACAGGTAGCATTTGATGGATGTGAGGGACAGCCCTCCATCCAAAAGTGCCATCAAAAACTCCAGCACCACTGGAGTGGACACCTGTGCAGGAGACAAGCCCTTTTGGTCAAGGAAGAGGCAAAATCTCTTCCATTTCAGGGCGTAAGACCGCTGGGTGGAAGGTTTCCTCGCAGCCAGGATCACCGTCCTCACTGCCTCCGGTAGGGCAGTCAGGGCTGTATCCTCCAGGCTACCAGCGGCAGGCTCTCGATGTCGGGGTGGAGAATTCGTCCGTCCTGGATCAACAGCAGGTCCGGGCGAGGGTCGAGACGGAGGAAGCATCTCCTGGAGAGGTGGAGAAGGGATGCGAACCACAGCTGTCTCGGCCACCATGGGGTGATTAGGATCGCATGCGAGCGGTCCGTTGTCATCTTGGACACCACCCTGATGATGAGAGGGAATGGAGGGAAGGCGTAGAGAAGCTCCCCCGTCCAGAGGAAGGCGAATGCGTCTCCGAGGGATCCGTCCAATCGCTTCCTGGAGCAGAACTGGGGACAGTGGCTGTTCCACCTGGTCGCGAAGAGGTCGATCCGGGGGGTTCCCCACCGATCGAAGAGGTCGCTGACCGTCTCGGGATGGAGCCTCCACTCGTGGCACACCGAAGGGGATCTGCTGAGGCGATCTGCCAGCTCATTGTCCTCCCCGGGAAGGTGAATCGCCTGGAGAAGGATGCGCCTCTGGATGCACCAGTCCCAGATGCGGAGCGTGAGGTCGAGCAGGGTCCTGGATCTGGTACCACCCTGTTTGTTGATGTAGTACATCACGGTGGTGTTGTCCATCCTCAGGAGGACCACTCTCCCTGTGACAGCAAACTCGAACGCCCTCAATGCCTTTTCCACTGCGAGCATCTCCAAAGCGTTGATGTGGAGGAGCTTGTCTTGTGCGGACCACCTGTCCTTGACGACGAGGTCGAGCAGGTGGGCGCCCCATCCCTCCAGGGATGCATCTGTTGTCAGAGTCAATTGTGCCTGGGGCTGATGGAAAGGCATCCCGGTGCAGACGTTGGAGCTGTCTAGCCACCAACTGAGGGAAGCGGCCACCGGTCTCGGTACCGTGAGCCACTTTGAAGGAGGGTCCTCCAACGGAGAGAAGACGGAGAGGAACCAGGATTGGAGAAGTCGAAGACGAAGTCTTGCCCAAGGGGTGACGAATGTCGTCGATGCCATGTGGCCCAGGGCGACTTGGACGTCTCTGGCTCTCACCCTTCTGTGGGAGATGCACGGCCTGAGGGACGTTGTCAGGGCCTGAAACCGGTCCGGAGGGAGGAAGGCTAGGCAGTTTTCGGAGTCGAGGATGGCCCCGATGAACTTGACCTGTCTGGTTGGTGTGAAGTGGGACTTTTCCCTGTTGACGACCAGCCCGAGGGAGTCCAAGAGGTGCAAGGCGAATGAGACTGCCTCCTGCAGCTCGTCTTGGGATTCGGCTGCAAATAGCCAGTCGTCCAGGTAGGGAAAGACCATGAAGCCCTTTTGATGAAGGTATGCCACCACCGGTGCCATGCACTTTGTGAAGACTCGTGGAGCCGTGGCCAAGCCGAAAGGAAGCACGTTGTAGTGGTACGCGGTGGAGCCGACAGCGAAGGCGAGGAATCTCCGGTGGGACTATCGGATCCTGATGTGGAAGTAGGCGCGCACTTCGTCGAGAAGGGTGTCCGAGGGGGGAGTGGACATGACGGCTCCAGTTGGAGGGAGCTCTTGGAACTCGAGGGCATAACCCCTGCGGACGATGTTGAGAACCCACAAGTCCGATGTTATGGAGGCCCAGGTGTTAACAAAGGGCCTCAAAATGTCCAAAAAGAAGAGGGGTGAAGGAGAGATGAAGCGCGCTGCGTCCCTTCAGGCTCTCTTCTTCCCCTGGTCGGTGTCCTGCCGGCGGGACTTGCGGTACCGAGGCGGGAAGTTGCGACGGCCAGAGGAGGAGGAAGACTGCGAGGGGAAGCGGTGTCTCTGGGAGCCCTGTTGTTGGGGCTGCCGATCCCGGGAGAAGGTCCCCTGTGACTGACCTTGCGGCTGCCACGGGCGCTGACGCTTCCGGTACGGAGAGGCCGGTGCTGAGGACATGCCGTGCTTCTTCGCCGCCGCCTTCATCCTGAACTTGCGGTTCAGGCGGTCGTTGGTCTCGGCGTGGAAGAGCCCGGTCCCGTCGAGCGGCATGTCCTCGATGGCCGCCCTGACCGTGGGGTTGAGGTCGGAGGCCCTCAACCAGGCGTGGCGTCTGAGTGCCATGGATGCTGACATGGCCCTCCCTGAGCAGTCTGCCATATTTCTGGAAGTGGTGATGAGCCAACTTCCAATGGAATGGGCCTCGTCCCTGATCTCCACCAGCTGCCTCTGGATGTCATCTGGGACGTCCGGGACGAGGGGAGAGATCCGTTCCATGAGGGTCTGGATGTAGGCCCCCATGAAGGCGGTGTAATTGGCAGCCTTGACGCCAAGAGCCGATGCCGAGTAGGCCTTCTTGGCCAGTCCGTCCACCTTCTTCGCCTCCCGGTCGACGGGGGAGGTGGCCTGCTTCGGGACGAAGCTGTGTTGGGCTCCCTCTACGATGGCAGAGTTCGGCCTGGGGTGGTCGGCCAACCAAGGGCAACTCGCCGGGGCGACTCTGTAGAGCGACTCTACCTTGCGGGAGGGCGCCGACAGGGTGGCCGGAGAGTCCCAGGACCTCTTGACGATGGTCTGGAGCGAAGGAAGGAGAGGCAGGCAAGGCAGAGTAGGCACTCGTCCATGCACTCGACGCTCAACCGGGTCCTCGGCGTCGTCCTCCGCGGAAGCGAGCTCGATGTCGAGGGCCCTTGCCATCTTGACGACGTGCTCGGTGAAAGACCTGACGTCGTCCGACGGGGAAGACGGCTCTGGGTTGTGCATTCTCTGGGGAGATGCAGGGTCCGAGAGGACGTCCTCATCCGAGGGTGCCTCAGAGGGAAGCAGTGGCTCATCTTCGGAGTCCAGGTCGGAGGAGAGGGGGTCCGTCACTCTGACCTGGGATCTCGGTCGGGTTGGAGCGAAGTCGGCCGAAGACCGGGAGCGCCTGCGGGCTGAAGACGGCGACCTCTCACAGACCGACACAGTCGGGACCGATCTGGACGGGGTGGCCCGGTCTCCGGGATGGGGGTTCAGCTTGGTGAACTCCCTCAAAGCCCTGTCCTTCGAGACCGACACGTAGTACCGACGCAACTGCGTGTCGAAGAAGAGGTCAGGGACGTCCTGGCCATGTGGCTGGTCCTCCTCGTCGTCAGTTGGCAGGTTGGAGGGCGACCGGTGCTCTAGCGAGTGAGGGAGAGCGGCGTCATCCGTGCCGTGGACAAAGTCCATGGTGGGCAGAGGCAGCGGAGTGTCCGGTACCGGGGTCCCCCGGTCTACCGGTGTCGGCTCCGGGTCGCGGGGAGCTACCGAGACGGAAGCGCGAGCCTGTTTGGAAGGGGAGCGCTTCTTCTCCTTCGCCTTCGGAGGATCGGTGGCAGGTCGATCCTTGGGGAGCTTGGACCTTTTGGAGGCAGAGTCACGACCGGGTTTGTCGTGGTGCCTCTTCTTCCCAGGCCTGGGGAGCTCCTCCGCCGGGAAGAATGGATTGTCCGGGAGGTCGAGGAGGACAGCGGCCGCTGCCGACGACGAAGGCCTTGGGGACTTCGCCCCTTCCACAGGCCCAGCCAGCTCCTTCGGCTTCGGAGCATGGCGCGATGCCTTGGACGCCTTGGAGGATGAAGGCGAGGCAAGATGGACCTCCGGCTCGGTGGCCTTTCTCGGACGCGAGCCCTCCGACTTCCCCGCCTTGGAGGTCGGCTCGGTACCCTCAGTCCCCGACGACTTGTGGGGGCGCTTGGAGGGTTTGTCGGTGGCACTGGGTGGTTTGGAGCCACGGGCCACATCGGAGGTGGTGGAAGGGGTCCCGGCCGGGACACACACCACGCTGGGAACGGCGGCTCTCCCAGATCCCATGCTGGACACACTGGCCCGAGAGGATGAGGCGGCGGGCACCGGAGGCGGAACAGAAGATGACCGCGAGCCTCCCTCTTGCACCTTCCCCAGGGCGATCGCCGAAGTGAGCCGGGACTCGCGGTTTTTCCGGGCCTGGGAGGAGAGGGATCTGCAGAGCAGGCAGGCCTTGGTGTCGTGGTCCTTGCCCAGGCACAGCAGGCAGGAGGAGTGCGGGTCTTGAACGGGCACCTTGCCCCCGCAAATGTCGCACTTTTTGAAAGGTGCAGGCATTTCCAAAGTCGTCAAAGCCAGAGGAGAATCCAAAAACGAGGTCAACAGTCCGAAAGTCCAAAGTTACCAGGGGCGGGAGACAAAGAATGGTCAAGATACAGTCCGAGGTCAAAAAACGAAAGTGATTCCAAGCAAGCAAAGCAAGCGAAAGTTCCCTGAAGCAGCTAGCGCGGCGGAAAAAAGGAACTGGGGAAAAGAGCGGGAAGGCAGGGGCCTTATAACGGGTGGGCGGAGTTACCGCCAAAAAGTTTCAATATGTTGCACAGTTAACTCTGCCCAGTGATTCCAGTAGGTTTCGAGCAGCACTGCGCAGGCGCAGTGAAACCCATTTGTATGATTCGCAGAGACCACGAAGAAGAAAGATCTGACTTTCCCAGCTCCGCCACAACCACAAGACGGCTTCAAGATGCTCCTGCGGCATACGGCGTGTAAACGCCAAACCACCAGAGCATTTTGAAGCCGCCCAAGTCTGGGCATCTGGCTGACTTCTGGGCATCTTTGGAGTATGTGGCGTGTAAACACCGCACTCCCAAGATGCCCAGAAGGCATATTTAATGGGCCTTCTGTTCCAGCCCTTAGATGCGCTACTACATATATACACTGTGGATCACAGATTACTATGAGCCCATTAAAGAAACCTACAGAATTGAACATGCAAGTCTACTGGAGTTAGGCATTCATATCAAGTGAAGGGAAACATTGTATATGTTGTAGGGGGGTAGAAGTGGGGGGAAAGGATCAAGATGGGATACTAAATTATCACCCATTGCACTGCTGATTGTGATATTTTCAGTGATTGATCCCGAGTAAATAAGCTGTACAGGTAGTAGTCCTCTGTGTGACAATAGTGCCATGAAACTATGACCTCAGATTAATAATAATCCTAATAAACAAAACTATTAATGTAAGAATTAACATGATCAAGACAGACAAAGGTGCCATAAAGAGATCTTTACATTCCTATCAGCTACTTTTGCATTTCACTTTTCCAAACAGTCTGCTTCTAAGCACAAGTTATTTTGTGCCCTGCTTCATCTGAGGAAGCAAACATCTATGGATACAGACCAAAAAACCTTTTTAATTAAGAGATTTGGAATATATATCTGATTCTTAGCTCACTCAAGTACGTATAACCAAATACATTAGCATGTGTACTTAGTTCTTACTTCATCATTTAAAAATTCTTTTAAGTAAGGACATCTATGTTATTTATCTATATTTCTAGTACTCCCTACTCCAAAGGTCCATGGAACAGTGCTTTACACTGGTTTTATGATCTCTTTTATAAAGAGTGTATATTAAACAGATCTTTGGATTGTCCTTCATTAACTGCCCAGCTTTCCTTGAAAGGAGCTATGTCTCAAAAAAAATGAGATAACGAGACTTATAAGTGTAAGACCCACAACTGTTTTGGAATTTCAATTGCAATGGATTTATCATTCATATTTTACCAATTAAAACAACAACAAAGCAAAGAGGTGCATGTTGTACTGAATCGACCATACAAGTGTTAAAATAGTTATTGAAAAAATCCTCGAGAGCTATCTGAGCTCCAATAAATAGTCTCTCACCTATCTTCACATCTATTTTTAATTATTCTTCTTATTATTGTTGTTGTTGCTATTTTGGATTGGGTAAGTATAGAAAACCAATAAATATTTGATTTATTTTACTGAGCACTTTTAATTCAGTTTTGTGAAATGCAAAGAAAGAAAAGAGAGAGGGGTGTTTTCATCTTTTGTGAACACACAAACCTAGAAGTCTCAAATATACATCATGTTGCATCATATTTCTTCAAAAAGAAGATAATTCTGGATCTTTAATACTAAAATTTCCAAGCAACTATGGAGGAATGTTTTCAAAATACAAACATGTTACAAGTATAGTTTCTTCTCATTTTTGAACAGGTCATAACACTGTAGAGCTCTAGTACAAGCCATTAAAAAAGACACAGAGCAAACAGAAATGACAAGTGTTGCCTAAAATTCAGACCACAGATTAATTCTTAAAATAGAAAAACCTAAGGCCAAACATTATCTTTTTGGACTGTTGATTTTATTTATCTTCAGTTTTATAATTAAATTCATAATACACCTTGGAGCATGCCTTTGACAAAGGAACATCAGTAAGATATTGTCAAGTGAGCAATGTGCAATGTGACTTACCCTTCCTTTCTTCTTCATTCACAGGTTTTGAGTTTGCATAATGGACTGCTGCAGGAAGGAGGGGCCCATTTTACCACTATTACCTATCCCACCCATGCCAATATGCTAAAAGCAGAAGTTCAGGTAGGCTTTTTACACCCGTTGAGCTTCACAAACCATTATAAAAAAACAATACAAATCACTGTAAATGGTCCTAGTCTTAAAAAAATGCAGCCAAATCGTTCTGCAGTACAATTCAGATTCTGCTTGATCTGTATTAGTTACTATCCCAGATGAAGTTTGTGGGATTGCTTCATTGCAAATGTGTACAGAATCTGTTCTTTTGCTACCACCAAAGCTAACAAAAATGAAGATTGATATGCATCTGTTGTAAATACCTGTATATAGAATGGGATCCCAGCACTACGTCTGGTGGCACACAGTTTAGATGAAGGATCACTAGATTTAATTTCTTCTAGTACATTGTACAGCCATTGCTGTGGTAGCTTGTGCAGGTTTTCATTGTTACATCTATAATACAAAAAAACTGTATGAAAACAAATAAAATAAAAAGATGCATTTTGTGAAAAGCAAGTGACAATAAGTGATAACATTTAAGCTTATAAGAAAAATTGAGAATTTGATAAAGGATAATTAAGAAAAAATATTTCCATTTATCATATACACACACAAATAAAGTACACTTCACAGAAATCTCATCAGCAGTAGCATGATTGCCAAGCATGATGGCAAATATCATCTACTCTTACCGCCTACACTGATCCTGTTACCATCTACATTGCACATAGCATTGTCCTCATACCTAACACTCCCTGAAATATACCCACTTCATTATGCTTGTCTGGGAGTCCATTACTCTGCTTGACTTACTATTTGGAAGACCAACTTTGAACACCTGCATTTACATCCTCTTATGCAAGCAAACCTGCCTAGTCAAGTTTTACTGTGGTCATGGTAATGCTAATTGTTTCACTGATTCTCAATTTTCTCTACACACAGATTGTTTTCATACTACAGAAAAATATTTCCCAATTACAGATAAATCATGCAGCAATGTCAGAACTTAACTTTGTAAGAAAACAAGCAATCAGTTGTGTATGTTCTTTGCATCATTTCCTACATGTACCACATGAAAACAACTGATATGAGCAGTGTTTCAATGCAGCTTCCCAATTCATTTTTAGGATGTTACTGAAGGTTTTGCTAATTAATTCTTCACAGGTCATTCTTTTTCCACTTAAAAATCCAAAGCCAAAGTAAGATGAGATCTTCCACAGCTCCTAGAACTAATTTCAATTTGATTTACTTCAACATGTTCAGAGGAAAACAAAATATGCTAAGAAACTGTATACTCATTAGCTTTTCATCAAGGGCTCACTTTCAAACACTTCAGATAAGTCTGTTCATAGTTAGATCTATGCCTTCAGGAATTGCTCCTGTAGAGACTGCATGCGCATGCGCATATATATATAAACCCAAAGTGCTGTTAGTGGGTGGTATTCAATAGGGTTCTTTCAGCAGTAAAACTGACAGCACTGATGGATCAAATTACTCTTTCCCCCTTCCGCCAAGTCCCTTATAGAGACACACCCAACATCTGGTTCAGTGTTGGGAAATACAGCAAAGAGTCCAAACAGAAGAGGGCAAAGGAAACTCTCCTTATATAAGCTGAAGTCCACAACAATGGACTTTATAATATAATAATAATAATAAATTGTTTATTTATTAACCGCTTTTCCCAGGATCAAAGCGGTGTACAACATGTAAGATAAATACATTACAAGCAATGACATATTTAAAAATTTAGGAAATATTAAAATGGCTTACAGTCTAAAATCAAATATTTACAACATAGCATACAGTTCAGCAATTGTTAAGATTCCAATATAAATACACCATAGACAATCGGGGGGGGGGGACTTATTACAAGGAGTTAGGAGGGTATGCTTGTAGGAAGAGGTAGGTTTTTAATGCCTTTTTAAAGGCTTCCACCGTTCCACTAAGGCAGATCTCATCTGGTAAAGCATTCCAGAGAGAAGGCGCTACAGCTGTAAAAGCCCTTTGCTGGGTAGTTGCCAATCTCACCTTAGGATGACCAAGTAATAATTTACCTGTTGTTCTGAGTGTGCGGGGAGGACTGTGCAGAGAGAGGCGTTCCCTCAGGTAACCTGGGCCCAAGCCATTTAGGGCTTTAAAGCTAATAACCAACACTTTGTACTGGGACCGGAAACGAATTGGCAGCCAGTGAAAAGATTTTAAAACAGGTGTTATGTGGGCAGATCTCGCTGTCCCCGTAATCAGTCTGGCTGCAGCATTTTGGATCAATTGAAGTTTCCAAACCTGATACAAAGGTAGCCCCATGTAGAGCGCATTGCAGAAATCCAAACAGGAGGTTACCAGTGCATGCACTACATTTTCTAGGTCCCCTCGGTCCAGACAGGAACGTAGTTGGCGTATCAGCCGAAGCTGGTACCAAGCACTCCTGGCCATTGCATCTACTTGAGATGATAATTGTAGAGATGAATCCAGGAGAACACCCAAACTACGAACTGTGTCCTTTAGGGGAAGTTTAACCCCATCTAGGACAGGATGACAAATTTCCCTGCCCGGGCCAGGGGAACCTATCATGAGTACCTCTGTTTTCTCTGGATTCAGTCTGAGTTTGTTTTTCCTCATCCAGCCCATTACTGCCCCCAGGCAGGCAGATACCATCCTTAGTCACTGTATCAGTCGGAGCCATGGAGAGATAGATCTGGGTGTCATCAGCGTACTGATAACACCGTGCCCTTTAGCCACTAGCTACAGATTTATTGTACTAATTCAAATTATCCCAGAAGTTGCTTGAAAACAGTTAACTAACACGGGTTTTATGTATGCTTAATTGTTGGTAAAATATGAATAATTGTGTGTTATAGGATGTCCTGGACCCAGAGAAAGAAATAGAATGGTAGTGACCATTCTTGAAAGATGCAGAGGTTCAATTCACACAGTACAGGACTTATCTACAAACTATTGGTTTCCCTTATCACTGCCCACAGAGAGACAGGAGTAACATGATTTCAGAGATGTTTGCTGAGGACTCCTTACCTCTTACTTTCTGGACCTTTACATAGCAAGCAATGATATCAGTGTGGAAAAATACTGAAAGAATAAATACAAAAACCCTTGATACCCAACAAAGAAAAGGAATAAAATGCAAGATCAGCAAAATAACCAGAATTCCAAGACACCCATTAACCTAGGATTAATCTTTTGTCTCTTTCAAGAATGGACTTCAGAGGAAGCAACTTGCATTCCCATTTTTTAAAATAATGGCAAAGATCAAGCCACACAGTATAGGACATAACCTAGAGCAGGTACTGTAAAAGTTGTGATGGCTGCCTATTACATAGATATCACACTTTGCAGTACATATCTATGAACGCAGCATTTGTTGATTCATCCATTTCATCACACTGAATAAAAGCTGATCCAAAGATACAATGGTTGAAATTGTTACAGTAGTGGCCATACCTCTGACAGTGTGAAATGTTACTTTAGAATGTCTTTAATGTTTACCCAAGTACAGCTAATAAAAATACACGCTTTGATTCAAAATGCCTGTCATGGGTGCACCCTGACCCTCTGGGACAGACATCCCAAAACCCACTACATCCACTACAGAAGAGGAAGACACAATCTTGGCTGATTTACTGAAAGAGCTACTGGTCTTGCTTTCAAAGTTTTCTCTCTAATGTGTGTGTGTGCACGCATATATATATATATATACATATGGCTTCCAATAATAAGTCAACGTATAGCAACCCATGAACTTCAAAGAATACTCAGAGATGGTTTTGACAGTCCCTTCCTCTGAAATATAGTCTAAAGCATCTGGTATTCATTGGCAGTCTCCCATCCAGATACTAACTAGAGCAGAGCCTGCTTACTTCCCAAAATCAGACAGGATCTAGTGCCTTTAGGATATTTAGGCCATCTCTTCCATCATACTTGCCCTTTAGTAAGAGAAATATTCACCTTCTCCCCATATTCTGCCAGGCTTCCACATTGGGTTGGGAAATGGAAGCCTGTTGTCTAGAAAGTCCTGCCACACTTGATGATCTTGGCCTTCCCTGTCTCTCTGACACTGCTTATGGGAGGGCCAAAGCAAAATCCATTTCCAGTAGGGTGACCTCTTTCAGACTTCACCACGCTGCATATCTTTCAGGTCTAAGTTGCTCTGTTAATGTGGCCATTCCAGAGATCGACAACTCAGGAAGAAATTACCCTCTAGACATGGAGATGCCAAGGCTTGTTGGGAGAACACTGCAAGTCTGTTGTTAACAAACAACATCTGTATGTTCCCTCTAGGCTGCAAAATCGGATTTGGATTTGGTTGAAGAGTTCTCAATGTAGACGCCATCCTCTGGGATGAAAGAGATTTCTGCTGAGGATATCTCCCTCCACATTGAGTGTGGACTTATAAATACTATGCTGAGATGAACCAGAGTAACTTTTCTGTCCAGGTCAAGAGTTGAACTGTCTCCTGAATAGAAAATAAGATCTGGCTCCTCCCTATTTGCATAGGTACAATTTTATTTTTGTACTGTCTGTCTTGATCAAAGCATGCTGATCCCGTATCAGATAGAAGAATAAGCCATATACTGAGTACATACAATGAGTATCATCTAGTGTTCTCAAGTTTTCAAGATGCTCTCAAGCAACTAGGGACAGTCAAAATTCACAACATGCAGGGCTGACAATGAAGAAGTAGCTAATAAAAAGTTTGTGTTATACCTAATGAAAATGTTGATTTCAGTTAACCAAGCTGTGCCAAGATGATGAAGCTGAGACTGTCATACTTTGACCACATCATGAGAAGGCATGACTCACTAGAAAATACAATAATGCTAGGGATGGTAGAAGAATGCTAGGGAAGGTAGAAGAAAGAGTGGGAGACTGCATGCACACATCCCAGATGGCTGGATTCAACCAAGGAGGTCACAAGCCTGAATCTATAGGAGCTAAGGAGAGCAGTGGAGGATAGGTCTTGGAGATCTCTCGTGCACTCATCCCACCATGAGTTGGGGCCTACTCTAGGGCACTTAAAATAGCTGTGTATTTCTCTGTAAAACTAACATATTTTCTCACATTCCAAGGCCTTCAAAATGCTGTACACATTATTTTGTAAAGTGCTTTCTCTTTAGTTTTAGGCTTATTCGTTTTTCCACATGAAGGAGAGAGCAAGTGGAATGATTATGGAACTAACACACCTCCTCAGCTACCAAACCTTTCACAGTCCTTCTGCTTTATTTGTGAATGGTGCTGATCTTTAGCCATCTCCATCAAACCTGATGGACAAATGTACTGTGGCTCTGGAGGTTCTTCAGAAGCCATACTTCTCCTTCAGACTCACTTATGGTGAGAAATAAATTGGCAACAGAGCACCAGTAACTGGCTCCAGAATGGAGACATCACTAGCTACCTGAACGAAGTATAGTGTAGACACAGGCAGAACAGGTTAAGCAAGCAGTTGGAGAATTTAATGGTTTTCCTTAATGGGAAAATATTCACACATCTTCTTTGGCCTGACAGAATTTTCATTATCTTGCCTACAAGGACTTGCAACACAAGAAAAGAAGAAGAATGGAAGAAGGATATTTTGTTTATTTGTTAATATACCATGGAGGAAAAAACAGAATTGACAATAAATAAGAAATAACTGGTCAGTGAAGGTGAAAACAGCATAAAAGAATACCACACAGACAAAGAGAGAGAAGGTGCTCTCTAGCTAGCTCTGCTCTGAGTGAGGCAGATGAAACTGAAGAGCAGAGGCAAGGAGTCCGCAGTGAAAATATATGAAGTTAGATGACTCTTACCTCTGAGTGGAGAAAGCTATGAGGTCTGATATACAGTCCAACTCCCATAGTCATGAGATTGGTAACTGCAATTTCACTTACCTGTGTCTGGAGAGAAAAGGTCTCTCTAGGCATGTGGAGGTCCTCCAGTGCAACTTAGTGGTCAGTCTCTGGCAGAAATATAGTGTTTGCCATTAGCTATGGTTTTTGCTATCCAAGGTATGTCTGTTACTGTATCACCCTGTGAATATGGGAGCCGGACTGTACTGTTTGATCCTCAGCACTACTCAAGAGATTAAAAGGCTCTCACAATTCCTTTAGGAAAAAAAATCTATATTTATGATATTATTTATTGACTCATACTTCAGGAAAGCTAGCATCTTATTTCTAAGAAGAGCATAAAATAAAAGGAAAACCAAGGATGCAATTTACTATTCAATTTTGCCTTATCAAGCTGTGAGAAATGTACTCTTGCCATGAAGTATGTTTCCTCAGCAGTTATACAATTTGGCACTGCATATAAAACCTAACTGCATAGCAAACAGCTTTCAAACTAAACATTTCTGTCAGTATTACAGGAACAGCCTGAAGCAAAGGTCTTCTGGTCAAAACCAAAACCTCAGTTCTACTTTGATACCAGGTGTTGCTCAAACATAGTTTAGCCAGCTCATTAGACTAAAGCAATTAACCATGTTGTATACTTCTCAAAATGTACATTTCTTTAGAGAAGTAGTGAAATGTTTTGCATAGCTGGGACAGATCAAGATTGTTTTAAAACTGTTTAATAAGATTACTACAGTAGCACAACAAGAAACTAAAAACAAGATGAAATCAAGCTCTTTCATTATGGTACATATAGCTTCAGAGTCTAATAATCTGCAATATGTACAATAATTTTGCCTTCAGAATCCCAGGCAGCCCCTTTCTCTCCTCAGCACACTGTAAACCAGAAAGTCTCTTAAATAATCCTAGTTTCATGATTTGCCCAAACCATGCACCTGTATTGATCAGATGCAGAACAAACCAAGACCATAAACCATTTTCAAATCAATGTTTAAGATCCTAGCTCATGGGGAATCCTTCAGGGTGAAGGCAAAATAGTTTTGAAATCTGAAAGAAATGAGAACTTAGTGTTAACTGGAAACCATGAGGTTTAAATTCAGTGCATCACAAAGCGAGAAGGGAAGGGACTCCACATTCCAATACAAGTCTTTTTTATATTTTTGCTTAGTAAGTGGAGATGTGACCATAAAATGCAGTCAGTGAAAGCATATATTTGAAGAAACTGAAGTTATAACATGCATCTTTTAAGTTTTGTTTTAACTGTTTTGTTGTTGCTTTAACCATCTCATTCTAGTTGTTTGCTAAAGTACACTATTCAGAGTTCAGGATCCAATGGAGTACTGCAGCTAATAGCATTGTCTTTCATCAGAAGATTCTGCGTGTGTGTGTGTTTACTAGTCTCTAGTCTCTTATATTTTAGTGTCCAACCAGAGAATAATTTCTGACATATTCATTAGAAGCCACTCTTTCTACAAGAAACTTTTCTTAATGGTATTACTTAGTATACAAGGCAAATCTTATTAATAGTGGCTGAGATTCTAAATTAAAGGAGGACAAAGTGCAGGCTATGGGCCCCATGCTCCTCTTGGGGCCCCTGCGTGCAGCCTGTGAGACCCTCTAAAAGCCCCTCAAACCTATCAAATCTCCCCCCCCCAAATTATCAGGCCACTTTTGGGGCATTTTTTGCCCCCAAATCAACCTAAATCTCCCAAAAGCACATAAAAAGGCAACTATTTGCTCCCCTAATCCCCCAGCCCCTCAAACCTCCCCAATGATAAAACACATGACTGAAACCTGGAGAAAATGTTGGCTAGAAGTGACACTGCATCACTTCAGGCATGAAGAACTGTGTTGCTGCAGTTTACCAAATGAGTACAGGAATAAAAAATGACTCCAGCTCTGACTGCAGCCCCTGGTCTAGATCACCTATTTTGGGCCGGAACAGAAGGCCCTTTAAAGCTGCCGTCTGGGCCACTTGGGAGCGCAGCGTTTATATGGCACATGCTCCCACGCCACCCTGAAGCTGTCTCCTGCCCAGATATGGGTGGCTTCAAGGCACTCCGGCAGCTGCATGCTGCCAGAGCAGCTTGAAGCCACCATGGGGCCATGACAAGGTGGGAAAAGCTGCCTTGTCCCTGGCCGAAAAAGGAGCACATCTTTGCTGGTCCTTTTTCAGCTTGCTTCAAGGTGGATTGGGACCACAGCGTGTGTTCACCACGGCCCCAATCCATCTTTGGAAGGGGTGGCTTCAAGCTGTCCCTGCTGCTCATCTGTTATGCCCCTTTATTAAATATACTTAACTAACTAAAGTCACCTGGCCTACCCACCCTCAACCTGACTTGCCAAGGATCAACCACTGCAAACAACTGGGGTCTGCTCTCTTGTTAACGAAGGTGCAGCAGACTGGCATCTCCACTTCCCTCCCACAAGCAATCTCTGGTGCAATGGTCAAAAGCAGACTTGCAATTCCCCCTTGCACCAGAGATCACTCACAACAAGGGGATGGAAACACTAGTCTAATGTGCCTTGATCGACAGGAGAACCGACTTCTATTACTCGCAATGGCTGAGTCACTTTTTTGATTCCTACGTATTCACTATGTATTATGAGTTCATATTCATAATCAATGTAGAGATCATATATATGAATAAGTTACAAATGCATAATTGTAGATTATTCATTCATAACTATGATCATGAATTTCAGCCACTATTTTTTGTGCATATGAAGCATTCTAAAAGTATTTTATGACTTTCCACACAAGAAAAATAATTGATAAAACATATGAAATATCTATGGGCCCATCTTCTCCTTCTTTAATCAAAGCTAATGCTTATCAGAAATACCTGCTAGCCCTTCTACCTGGAAAACAACATTTGGATTGCAGTCCATGACTAATCATCCACAATTTTTTAGCAAAAGTTGCGCAAAAACACAGTTTCCTCAGATAACATTAAGTAGTGAAACACTATGTACCTTGATACTTTCATTTTGAGACAGTTTTCCACCTAAACATTACATAAACTGCAACAAGAATTCACAAAGAAAGGACCAAAAAAAAAAAAAGGGAAACTGCTCAAGACATCATAGAACTAAAAGGAAGAGTAGTTGCCCTTATCTTTGAACGAATGTATTTCCCTTCTACTGGCTAAGCAAAAAGAGAAAAATATACTGAAATGAAATCTGACAAATCCCATACACAGTAACAGTGTGTTGCTTTGATGATGCCAGACGTAATACAATCTTGCCCAGTCGTCCACTAACTCCCATATTTTTGTACAAGCAAAACTTTAGTTGCCCTGAAGTAATAAAAACATTAAGGACTATTGATTTTGAAAATAGAGAAGGGTACTCCCTTTAACTTGGCTACAGCACAACCCTCTAGGCTGGCTGAAAAGTTATTTCCATGAGAAACAAGTTGCCATAAAATCTAGAGAGGAAAATGGAACCTTTCAACAATGGCATTCACAACTTGAGCATATTTTTGCCCATGTCAAAAGTCAGACCAGTATCAAATTAAGTGAATGGCTTGTTTTATCATACTTAATTTGCAAACCCTCTAGTTAAAACATCATACAGTTAACCAATGTGTAAGTTACTCTTGTTCCAATTCAGCAAATGGTTTTTGTGGTTTCTCCAATTTACTTTTCCTCCTGCCAATTAAAACATTCTCATCCATAGTCATAATAGCTACTTTGATCATTTTCAATGAATACAATAAATGTTCCACACAATCTTCACCTACTCCCTCCCATACAAACATAAATAGTATGCTAAAAATAAATTTACAGACTTTTCCCTTTCAGCTTAAGTTGTGCTTTAGTTAGATCTGTAACAAGCCCCTAACAAAATTACAGTGGGCCCTTGGTATCCGCTGGGGGTTTTTTTCCAGGACTACCCGTGGATACCAAAATCTGTGGATATTCAAGTCCCATTAAATACAGTGGTACAGTCAGATGGTGTCCCTTGCATAAAATGGCAAAATCAAGGTTTGATTTTTGGAATACATATATTTTAAAAATATTTTCAAACTGTGGATGCTTGAAACCACGGATAAAAAATCTGTGCATAAAGAGGGCTGGCTGTACAATGACACTATATCTGTAGATAGGTGGAGTAAAGTTAACAACTAATCCTATTCTTCACCCATGTAAAAAGACTCACTCTCATTGCAATTTTTTATCTGACTCTACGGATTGCTTTTTCTGCTGAAATGGAGATTCTGACAGACAGGAGCAGAAAACTTTCAGCCCAAGAGCCAAATACATGGATTGGGTTTCTCATTAAAGACTTCCAGATTCTCTCCAAACACTCAACATCCCTGCTCCAGGTTAATAGTATCACTAACTTGGTCCTACTTTGCTTATCCAGCTACAAAGTGGAGCAAGGAAACCTTACTCAAGTTGAGGAAGCAGAAATGAATGGATACAATACCATTTAACCCCTGCATAGTGAATGGAGGTCATAGGAGATTATCACACAGCAATTTGCCCACGGGGTAGACACAGAATTTTACTGCATGGATTGCATACAGATCACATACTGCCTGTCTATGGGGCAGTGCGGTAAAATCCATTTTTGACTTTTAAATCCTGCATTTATAATATGGGCGAATTGCTGTATGATAATCTCCATACCCAGTCTTATAAATGTGAAGGTCTGTGGGGAAAATGGGGGGTGGCGGCATTTCTACATCTAGTGAACATGGACGTCTTCATCACAGGACCAGGTGCCAATTGGGGGCTTCACTGCTTGTCCTGATAATATTGGATTGTTCACTATTTTCAATGTAGAGACAGACTTCATATTCAAATATGCTTAAGCTGAGTCCATGAATTTGTGACTGTATGAGAATAAAAGGAGCAGACTTTATTTTATCACAAAATTTGTGGCTTACGCTATCATTTTTTCCAACTCTGCCCAAATTTCAATTTTCCTCAAATTTTCTGTTCTTCCTCCTTTAACAGAAATAAAATGTTTTCCCCCATGTAGCTTGACAATTTCCAAAAACTGTACACCTCTAGTACATTTGCAATGCCACCATTTCTTTTTTACTCTGGGCCACTCTCATTTCTGCAACATGGACTCAGCTTGTATTGACCAAACTAATGCAGATGTCAGCAGGAGAAAGGTTGCCACCAGTATATAAATATTGATTGTATCCAGTTCATGTCTCCCACCAACAAGGCAGCTGCCGTAAAGTGAACAGGGGAAAGGCAACCCCTCCTCCAACTCCTTTTTGCTCCTTCAGAATCTATAGGGCATAGTTCTGGGATATGGATTGGCTGTACAGGGGAGAACAGGACAGGAAAGTCATATAGTAGAAGCAGAGGTCCACTTATATATATCTGGATTTCATCTGATGTGTCCCAAATCTGCTACATAAAAAATGCTAGCAAGTTTCTCAGCATAGCATTTTATAAGGAAATCCAGCTTCAAATAAAACATTTCCAGGTAAACTGGCTTTATAAACTTGGTCATTATTGTCAATAGCACCATAAGTACTACAAATGTCATATCAGAAAAATAGTATTGTTTGAACTGCCTCTATGGTAGATTACTTCTCTTTTACCAATATTAATATTGTCGTCTTCTTCGCCATTATCATCTTTATTATGCTTTTTTAGATCAATGCTTTCCATAGCTCCATAAGGCAGCTCTTAAACTGTCAGGGTCAGAGAGAGTTAAAGCAGAGTTAACAGATTTGGTGGGTAATCAAGTCATAGTGGAATTGCCATATGAAAATGGACTTCCCAATTGTCAGTCTCAGATACTATAAGGAGCCAGTGCTCTGTATTATTTAACAGTATAGAAAATATACATCTATGATAGACTTTTCCACCCTGACGCCCTCCAGATGTTGTAGATCCCCTTCCTTTGGCCATTCTGGATGGGATTGATAGTTGTAATCAATCCCATCCAGAATGGCCAAAGGAAGGAGATGACAAGTTTTCCAGCCCCAAAGGAGAAAACCAAGTTGCAGAAGGATGATTTATAGTATGTGTGATTAAAAACAGTGAATCCCAACCTGAATCCTATCGATTCATTCCAAGGTAGAGGAGAACCACTGAATCAATTGCTGTATACAAGCAAAGCCCACTGAATTAGTAGGTCTATTCTAACCAACAGAATTCAAATCTGAGTTTCCAGATGCAATGTAGAAACAATTCAAAAGACTGCTCCCCTAAAGCTAACCTCCCTATTATGACAACATCAGATGCCTAAGAGTTCATTAATGCATAGGTAAGAAGCTGCCAGGACCAAAACTGAGAAATCTGGGAGCCACTAGAACTATAGATTGCAACATGCTCAATTGAGGGCTTGATGAATTCTCAGGATCTGGGCTGTCCGTGCCCATCCACTGTTTGCCACTGTGTCCTTCTAGAGGGGAAAGACTATAGAAGACTTCCTGTTTGGGCTTTGCCTGAGCAACAACAACTGTTTTCCAGGTCTTAGTATGTTCCTGTGTTTTTTGGCTCAGACTCCTGGCTTATTTCCTCAGCTCTGAGCACCTGGCTCACATCCTAGCTCCCTTCCAACAGTTGCTTCAAGCTCAAGCCTGGCTACATAGACTATAGCCAAATGAATTTTAGTTTGTATAGTTCTTAGGTGGGAGTACCAATTAAAATGAAATAGAAAATGCTATGTATCATAATTGGTATAAATCATCTTTATACTTCTTTATAAATTATAAAATGCATACATCAAAAACCACCAGCAAGAATTTCAAAGCGAAACTGCAGGGCTTTTCTGGAGGATGTGAACATACTGTCTGTTTTCAGAATCTTGAGGGAAGAAAATCTATTCTACTCTTCCTGCAAATCTCAGTATTAAGAGTTTCTATCTTTAAAATTAACTTAACCATTGTTCAAGTATAGTAAAATGGCAGGTTTTCAACATTTTTTTAATTGAACAAGCCATTCTACAGAGACACACAAAGGAGCATCACTTAGTATATTCTCTGTACCACTGCACGGGAACACAGAAAGCTGCCTTATACTGATTTAGACCCTTGGACCATCTAGCTTGGTATCTTCAACTCTCAATGGCTGCCATGCCCTTGCATGGTTGCAAGCAGGATCCATTCCTAGCTCTGCCTGGAGATCTCTGGTAATTCCCTTCTGGTGGCCTCCTATCAAAGTGCTGCACTAATAAAGCCTAATCTTGTTTAGCTTCTGAAATTCAACATGATTAGGTATGTTCAGGGTGGAATATAGGATATGTCTACAGGCTGTTCCCACAAAATGGGCAAGTTTTTGCCAAGTACCCATGGATTTTGTCTTGATTTGGCTCCAACATGAACACTGAAAATATCTTGCATGGATACAGCTATAGATCCAGTTCTGAACAGTATGCAGAAAACAAACTATACTTCTTTCAAACAGCTAAGGTTTGCCACAGTGATGTAGCCTGGCTCTGTCATTGAGTCATCTGTTAAGAAGGGCAATGTTCTGGGCAAAAGATGCTAAACACTCCTGTCAGCCATTGTTGTTTCTTCCATTAGTGCACCACTATTTGAAGCAAGCCCAATAAGAAATAAAGGAACTGGTTTGTGTGACTGTGTGTGATAGAGGTTGAGTGACAGAGAAGCCTACATTGGGAATGAGTTCAATATGTTAATCCGAGTATCCTTTTTCACTTAAGTCAAATGGGCCAAGCCACATGAAACAAGGCAGGGCCACATTTAAAAAAACCAGAAGATTTCTACCAACCATGTAGGCAATCACTAAAAGACCTGTGCATTTTTGTAAGCTGTTTTGAGTTTATTTATTTATTTAAACATTTCTAACTTGCTGTGTATCTGAGGATCTCAGGTCATTGTACAATAAAATAAATTCAGAAAAACAGAAGCCATTTTAGAAGACTAAAAATATATTAAATAATCTATCACTTAAATCCAGGCAATTTAAAACCAGTTAAAATAATGCTGACTATAGCACATGTGCAAATTGGATAAACCTTTAATAAAAAGCAATAATTTGACTTGGTTCCAATCAGGCCTCCAAGGGTGGGTATTCCAAAACTGTGCTACCACAACAGGAAAGATCATTTCCCATGTCATCTCACAATGAACTGTCTCAAACAAAGGGGCACATCTTGGGTGAAACTATTAATCACATAACTTATGCTGAAGTTGGGAGATGAGAGATGCTGGTAGATGTCCAAACATATGATGAAAATTAAAATAACATTCCACATGCATGTAAAGAAAAGATAAAATAACAAAATAGTTAACAACTGTTTGTGAAATTTACCTTGAAAGTACTTCGGTGAGCTTAACAAAACCAGCATAAGACAGCTCAAATGCTCCTCTGTGCCGGGACTTTAAAAGATGATGCTTGAAATATTCCCCAATATCTTTCACCTAGGAAAAAATGTGGTCTGAACATTTATTCAAAAGTTGATAAATATGTTTAAAATGCAAATGAATAGTAAAATTAATCATAATAGAAAAAGAAATATCCTGCAAGAAAAAAAGGAAAAAAAGTTTTATTATTCTTATCAGATTTTAGGATGAGTTGAAAGAAACAAGAAGTAAGATGAGGAGATGCCTCATGTGACCTCTGTGGGTGTATCCATACTACAGAAATAAAGCACTTTGACACCACTTTAATTGGCATGACTCTATCCTACAGAATCTTGGGGGTTGTAGTTGGGTGAGGCATTAGTCCTCTTTGGCAGATGAATAACTAATCAAACTACAAATCCCAGGATTCCACAGGATGAAGCCATGGCAGTTAAAATGGTATCAAAGTGCTTTATTTCTGCAGTGTGGAAGACTTGAGTGTCTGGACTGTACTACTTCAGATTACAGCAAAGGATCGTTTTTTTAAATGTTTCACCATAACAAAACAAACAGAACATGTCTATGTATAACAAGCTAGCATGTAAAGGAGAAAGTTCTAGAACTGTCTTCCCCAATGTGCTAATTCTTGTATTCACATGGAGTATTTCATCCTTCTGGAATTTGAAGGAGTAAAACCTAGGAATAGATACTTCCTCAGGAGTTTCTATTTATCTGGTTTAGTTCTTGTTCACAGGCTTCTACTTTTCATAATACTGCTTTAAAACTGGTATCATCGTGAATTTTTAAAGGAAATATTGTGAGTTAAATGTTTTATTATTAGATTAAGTATTAGATATAATGGTGTATTCAATTATTTTGTGCACTGTCTTGGGCTGCCACAGGAAAAAGGCTAGTTTATTAATGAAATAATCACCACCATAACAATGAATGAATGAATGAATGAATGAATATTTGTCTTTAAGATATAACTGTTAATATCCAGATTTTAGCACTGTGCTAGTGTAATGGGATATCATGTTGCAACAGAATGTTTTGTTAATGCTCCAAGACCTTAAAATGACCAGTGCAAATGTTTATATGAATCCCATTAACATCCATGAAGCTCTGCTCCCAAATTTACTCGTGAAAGAAAACTGAATGCATAGGCTTATTCGTGGCTAAGAACAGCTTGCTTGCAAACACTGCAAAAGTGATTTTTAAAAAACAAATTTGAGGAGGGTAGCTAGCACACATTTCAGGCTATTTCACACCTGGAGGGCAGGCATGTACCTCTTCATACAGTACACAGATGTTATATGTGCAGAGCCACATATCAACAGAGCTTATAATGAGGCTGATAAAACAAATGACCAATGAGACTGATAAAACTTGCCATGGGAAACCTTGGGTTTGGATACGTTACAGAGCATAAGACTCCTAGACATGTTTCAAACCACAACAGTGGATAGAGAAGGCAGTAAATGTTTAGGAAAGGTAGGAAAAATAATGCTCCAGGATATACATATTATGCTATATATAGTGAATCAAACATCAATACACTGATCCAAGGTGCCCAAACTGTAATCTTCTGGATAATTTAAAATCCATGGGCTGTAATCTTTAATTCTAAATCATAATTCTTAATCTTTATCTTAGACTCACCATTTCATGCAACCCATCAAATTCTTTAAAACATACACACACACACACACACACACACACACTTTCCTATATATGAAAAGGAACTTAGCCAGAGCCATAAAAGAAAGCCTTGCTAACAGCCCTCACCAGGAAAAGGTTTGCATAGACCATTTTCTTGCCTGATTGAACTTTTGAAGCACAGCCTTCCAAATTTCCAATGGGACTTAACATACATGTTAACTTATTGGGCACCTTCAGGTAACAAATATGCAGTCAAAGGAAAATAATTACCAACCATCTGTTTATTTGTAATGGCTGGAATTTGTTCTCTTGAAGTAGTAAACTCATCAGAGTGTGATAAATAAGGTTATAGTAGCAAAAATAGTTAATAAAGGAGTGCTAAGTGAGAGATTTCTAAAAAATTGCTGCTAACCAAACAGCCAATATTTATAGCTATGTTTTCATGTGAAGCTCGTGGCATTGGCATCAGAAAATGTGCATAACTCTACGAAACCAATTCCTGTTTGACTTGGAAGAGAACAAGGAACTTAATGGTGGAGTTATATTGCTGGTCACTTCTTTGCACTCCCAGTGCTTTGCAAGACTACAAGCACAGCTGTCAGCCAGATGAAAACATCTGCTTCAGACAATATACAAATAAAAATATTAGCATGGCTCTACACACAAGAAAGCATTCGTTGATTATCAGTACATGTTGAAAGTAGTGTTCCCATCTAAAATGTTACAATACTTTTGTAGAAGCAGGATTTTATTTCTGAGCTTTCTTTAAATCCATACTCATAAAAAAAAAAGACAGACAGAATTTTGGGGGGCAGGGGGAGACATGCTGTGTATGTCAGTCTCCTAGGCTGGAAACTGGTTTGGTTGAAACCATATGGGAAAGGGAAAAGGTCATCAATTAAAAACAGAAATCTAATAAATCCAAAACATTTCCAAATGAAATACTTGTGGTAAGCTAATTTCTTGTAAACACTGCAGTCTATTCTTTTGAACAGTCCCAGATGGTGTACTAGCCTTCGTGGGTTTTAAAAAGGGAGGGCTTTTAAAAAAGAAAGCAGTCCTGAATGAACATAATTCTGTCATCCAGCCTTTGGGGAACATGATATCTTCAATCAATCAATGTGTTTGCTGTCCAAAATTCTAGCCCATAAAAGCCTCACTAAAATGGCAATTTCATCAGATCTCACCTTGCTGTCTGCCAAATGAAAAACTTGTAAATGGAACTGAAACAAAAGTCAGTAAGTGAATTCTAAAAGTGTAATGAATATACATATAGCTACTCTCTATTAAATGGAAGACTCCCCAAGTGTGCATGACCTGAATACCAACTGTAGATTAAACATAAAAAGCTCTTTTTAAAAAAATCTTCTGAGATTATCCTATTTTGTACTTTTAATATTAATTAAAATGTACATGAATGGAAATTAACAATTTGCAGTGGTGCTTTACTGCTTAATTCAGCTACCTGCTACATAGCATAAATAGTCTTGAATTGTCCCTGAAAATTTGACCTGTCAAAAAAATCCAAGGAGCCAACTAAAAGAATTCCAAATTTAAAGTAAGCACAGCTGCTATAAGTATCTAATCAACACTTTTCTGCTTCTGGCCATAAAAAAATCAGCATTATCAGAACTGACTACAAAGAAAGCTATAATAGACCAAGGTCCACAATAATTCTTCCAGTTAAGTGTGCCGGCATCATACACAGGTGCAATATTCGCAGCTTTCAGTTTACGCTGAAGCCACGCGGCAATGAAATGAATGACGCGTGCACCGCCGCACCCCATTATGTGGAAAGAGGCACAAGCATACGCGGGTTTTGTTTTTTTTCTGCCGGGGGGGTCTGGAACGGATCCCCTACGGTATGATTAGGCTCCGCTGTACTTTCAATGTTCTTCCAAGTATAGAAGATTTCAAGGCACAGACTCCTCCCCCCCAAAAAAACAAATCCTACCTGCTCTACCGTTATCAGTGCATCCGGACCAGGATATGCTTCTAAGGGCAGAAGTTGACACAATTTCCCTAGAAGTAGTGATATTTCCTTCATACTTCGCCAGCAACATACTAGCACCATCTGAGCTGTTACCTCACATGTCTGCTGTTCATCACCTTTAAAAAAAACACACAATGCATATCAATAACACGACAGAGCAACATTTAATGTGTCCTTTTAAGACCATGCATTTTTTAAATAAAAATTCCCTTCACAAAAAGAAAATTTTGGAGATGAAATTAAATTCACTGTCAGGGTGGCTAAACTGCCTATTTCCTTCATCTATATAAAGCACAGGACTGGATATATGAGCTATCAGGTCCAGTCCTCTGCACCTCCAATTAACTTGCCCAATTAGAGAAAGTACCTGGTCCACATCCTCTTGGTAGGCAGTGTCAGAATCCATATGCATAGTTCCATCATGTTGACATGATATTAGGGGATGAAGATATGAGGGCACAGTGATGTGGTGATTTAACACTGTTTAGTATGTTGACTATGAAAAGGGTACAGTGCGCCCGTGTTTTACACGGGCGCGCCATACGCGACTTTCAGCAAATGCTGAAAGCCAACACCAGAAGAGCCCGTCACGCGCCCCAGAAGAACTAATGGGGCGCGTGCCACCACGCTGTCATGCCATTGTGCACTGTGGGCACAAGCCCCATTACTTCCTATGGGGCTTCAGCATACGCTGCACAGAAAGATCTAGAACGGATCCCCGCATAAGGGGAGGAAACACTGTATATCAATTATGTTAAATCCAAGCCTGGGAAACAAGCAGATGGCCAGCGGCAGAAAGGAGTTGTAGTTTTATGATTCTCCTTAAAACTGCTGCAAATCTGAACAGCCAATACTTGGCTACGTAAACCAAAAGCCCAACACAGACTGCTTCATATATTCAAAAGCAAGCAGTATTATTGCATTTAGAAAAGCATAAAACAACTATTGCAGAAACACAAGACAAGTTTCTCTACAGGACAACAGGTTCTCTCTCTATGGGACAAGAGAAAGCTGACTTCCTCCAAGCAGATGAACATATACTGTATTAATAGAAACTTCCAAATAATAACAAGCCAGCTTTACAAAGATGGGCTGGAAAAGACTCCAGTCTAAAATCTCTGGCCATCAGTGTAGCTGAACATACTACATACAGTGGTCCCTCCACATTCCCTGGGATTGGGGTAAAGGATCCGAGTGAATGTGGAAAAACCGCAAATAAAAAAAAACTATTCTTTTTACCTGCGAGGAGACCTCTCTAGGAATCTCCAGATCCCCCAGTGCAATTCATTGGTCAACATCTGCCAGATGTTGATCACTGAAGCATGCTGAAAGACCTACAAATTCCTAGAGAAGTGTTTTCTCTAGGAACTTCTAGGCTCTCCAGGACAACTCCAATTTCCAGCAGAGTTGTGCTGGAAGACCTAGAGAATCCTAGAGATAACATATTAATCAAAACTGCAAATAATCAAATCCGCAAAAGTTAAAGCCACAAATGTGGAGGGCCAACTATATTTGTCTAGCCCATGTGCTGTTCTTCATTGCTGCACTGACCACTATCAGTGGAAAGAAAGGAAGAAGATCACCATTTCCATCCTGTCCTGTAAGTAAGGGGACAGATCATGGGGTGTTCCTTACTCAGTAATTCCATTTCCTGATTTCAACAGGCAAAGAAAAGCAATGTGCATTAACGTGTGCAATCCAACATACATTTAGTGTTCTACAGTGGAGTCCTACCATCTAGCACTAAATGTGGATTTCAGGGCCAAGAAGGTTGTCCACCCTGATATATACCACAACTGAACTAGTAGATGTCTACATTCCAAGCTCCATATGAGACTTCCCAACACAAGTACTGTCACTACCTTGAAAGAACCAACAGGTAAACCTTGAACCACACATCCACCTATGTCTATAGCAAGAAGCTATGGAGTTAGGATCTCTCCAGTTTCTGGCCACAGAATATCTTTTTAGCTGGTAGCAGCAGAGTACATGCATCTGCATCTTTGTACGCTTGACTTCTTTCTGCAGCTTCACTGATGATTAGGCTGCCAATTTGACTGCAGGAATTACCTATGTGTTCCTTGCAATCAAGCAAACACCCTTTGAGTTTACAGGACAAAAGTGATTTTGTGGTGATTTTGAAGAAAACTGGGCTTCCCTTCAACACCATTCTGCATATGCAAGAAGAGAAACTGAAAAGCAGTGTTGGCCAAAACATTTATTTTTCTATGGTAAATTAACCATAGGGTACGAGGATAACAAAACAGTGTGGAAAGATGACTGAGCTCTATCCCTTTGCAACCCCAATTTCTGTGTAAACCTAACTCCATAAAGATTTAGGTACTGAGAAAACCAAGTCTCTCCACTTTTTTTGCTGGCGGCCCTTTCACACTAAAAGAATTATAAATCCACTGTTCCAACCTGGGGAATCCTGGAATTTTCAGTTTAGGGAAGAGCACTTAGAATTCTCAACCTGGGGGCTATAGTGCCTCCCAAACTACAGATTCTAGGATTCCACAGGATAGAACTCTGGCAATTAAAGTGGAATAAACTGTATAGTGTGAATAAGCCCAGAGGGTGTGTTGTTTCCTTTGAGTCTTTTTAAAGCATATGTGAAGATTACTGCATTATCAGCAAAAATGTGCCAAAAATTAAAATGTAGAACCAGACTCCATCAATGAGAGTTTGGAACAGGAGGACTAAGAGAGGTCTGCTGGCCCAAAATATATTCAATAAAAAAGTTTAAAAGTGTTTTAGCTCTGAAAAGAATGAAGTAATACCTATTTAGCTAAAATATCCATTTCTTTTTTAAAAAAAACTAAATATATGAACATGAAAACATAGGATTAAAGAGGAGAAAGATACTCAATTAAAATACCTCATGTTTTGAATTGCTGGTTCTAATAAAAGCCTTTTATAAGTTTGAGATATTCGGCTACCCCCACCTAGTGGTCTTTACGCAAACAGCACTTTTCCTGAAACAAGACTAAAATTGTGCTGGTCCACAAAATAAAGATGATGCAAGTAAGATACTGTGTTTTATTAAGTTTTCAAATTCCATTACTTCTACACATCAGACACAGGCACTGCTATAATTACATATAACCCTTAATAACTGTGATATTGAGCCCAAACTAACTGGAAAGACACTGGCATGTGGCTAATAGAAAGTAGCACAAAACACACTTGGTATCTAAATGAGTTTACTAAAACCAAATAGAAGTAAAGCCTCACAAAATAACCATTGTCTTTTATGGATAAAAGTTGTGAAATGGTCTTTTCTCTATCAGCACAAACGCCACGTCCACTTACACATAGGTCTCACATTAAAATTACCTATTATTTCACTGTTCATGTTAGCAGTTGTCTCATCACCACATTCTAGGCTGCAATGTTCTTTCATCAATTTTGATTCCATGAAATAATCATTTGAATCACATGGTTGTATCTCAAGCAGAATCGATTGCAAGCGCTCTGTAGCATCTATATGGGCAAACAGAAAGTTGACTTAAAAAGTAACACTGTCAAAATAAGAGCTGAACATCACTATTGCGTTTACATCTCTTTAATTTCAAATACAATTCTAAGACAAGTGCTTGACCAGCTCAACTGGACCAGCTAAACTGGAGGAGAGGCCAGAGGGTGAACAACTAGGTGATGAAGCAAAGTGGCAATGAGAGAAAAACAGGTTCCATAAAATGTGCCTTAAGGGAAGTTTAAGTTATAACAGCAAGACCAGGGGTAGGCAACCTGCGGCCTGTGGGCCGGATGCGGCCCGGCGAGGCCTTGGGACCGGCCCCAGCCTGGTCCTGCCGCCAATTGCGGCCGGGGCCTTTGGCCTCTCGCGCGCGGGGGCAATTGTCTGTAGACGCCTCAGAAACATGCATTTATATTAATTTAAAAAATCAGCAATATTTTTGCATGTCTCCTCACTTTGTTAAAAAAGTGTCCACCATTTGAAAATGTTGTCCTACATTTGTCCTGGTTTTTTTATTTATTTATTTTTTTTCCTAATTAGTTTATTTATTTTTTGGCTGCGCCCCCCCCCCCCCAGTTGTCTGAGGGATAGCACCCGGCCCACGGCTCAAAAAGGTTGCCTACCCCTGAGCAAGACATTCAGGATTTTTAGACATGTTCATGTTTTACCCAAGTCAATATCCATTGGAATTAGGCCTTCTGGTGACGAACTCTGAACAACTGGAGAAACTACAGCTGAAAGCTTATAGGATATCCCAATAAGCTTTTCCACCAACTCCTTCCATTCAGAAATTTGTGTCATATTACTGTAAGAAGACAAGTCAGGGAATTCATTAAAAACCAGCACATGGCTTCTGTTTTTTAAAAAAGCAACATACACATTAAGGGCAGTATAACCAAAACCTTTTTCTTCCTATGGACATATAAAATAATTTATACCTCAGTTCAAAATGTACAGATTAATAATTTTATTGCAGTATGGTATTTCACTTTATTTCCTTCCTAACAACATGCCACAATTCTCACTAATGATGAGAGATCTCATAGGTACACCACTTTAAGTTTGCTGTGACCAGTCACACCAAGAAGATTAAATATGGGCCAACCCCCTATACAGCAACAATGATTAACCTTCATACATAGTAAGAGTAGCTGCTTTCCACAGGGAAAACAGTGGCATTTCACTATGTTATGAAATAAGCAGAATGTCAGAAATGGTTCAAGAAAACTGCACTTTACAGTACCCCCAATTAATGACATAGTCATCCCTCCACATTTGCCGGGTTAAGGGAAACAAGATCGCTGTGAATGTGGAAAATCCATGAATAAGGCAAGCTCCACCTACCTCCCCTTTGATGCCTGGGATGGCTATCTGAGGCATGAGAGGGGCCAGGAGGAAACTCACCAAGCTCTTCCCCCACCTGCCCCTGCCTTTGGGAGCCAGTTAAAGGCATAAGAGGGAAAAGGAAAGGAATAGGTGCTCACCTGCTCCGCTCTTTCCCCGCCCTTTCATGCCTTTAACCAGCTCATGAAGCCAATTAAAGGTACAGGAGGGCGGGGGGGGGGGGAAGCACAGGTGTGCACTCTTCCTGGCTGCTCCCTGCCTACTGGGCCTGAGAGGGAGGAGGAGTACGCGCCAGCAGGCTTAACATTTGCAAATAATTAAAATCCTGAATGTTAAGTCCATAAATGCAGAGAGAGAAGTGTAGTCAATCTTTACTGAGCCAGCTGTTTTGATGTAGTACATGAAGCTGATACACTGTAGTAGTTGTCAATGTTGACAAGTGCAGTCTAAGTACCATCCCTATTTGCACTAGGCCCAGAAATTTCTTTTTTAAATCTGAACCATTCAGACACCTATTCCTGTCTTCCCCTCTCATTACTGCTTTAGGTTGCTGGCTTCAGGTTGGGCCTGTCATGCAGCAGGGAGGTTACTGGATCAAAATGCAGGTCATTATGACAGACAATCTGTTCTCTAAAACTCTCTCACTGTTAGGTGCGTTACAGGCTGCACACTAATTTGGGTACACTGTTTGAAAAAGATAAGACCTTAGGAAGCAAAATGTTAAGAATGCAGGCCTACTAACCAGTTCTGGGCATGAAGCCACCTAAGCAGATAAGGAAAAAATATTCCAACAAGGAAATATTAAACTAGTGACAAGAATATAACAAAACCCAAAAAGAAATACTGCGTGAGTATGATAGTGTTAGCTGGCAGATGCAACCAGCTGGTTGATGTAATCTGATGCAAAAATCTGCCAGCAGGTAGACAGAAATGGTTGTTAGTCATACTCTCAGGTGATTGGTCTTTTTAGCAGCCTCATATAAATCTTACTTCCCATTAGAGGAAAAAATTATTATTGGCATTAATAGGGACTAGTTAGATTAATCTCTGATTGGACAGACAACAAGAAGTCTATTTCCTTCCCAAATATGTATAAATATGTATTTTTCCCTAAAGGCCTAAAAGATTATTAAGATGCCTGCTCATTCTCCCATGTTAAAACATCCAAGTCCAATACTTAAGAGTGTGTCTAAGTCTAAGATGCTAAATCTGCCTGTTTGGAACATACTACTGTTCACAGGTTGGGAGCTCAAGCAACCAGAAGGTAATGAGAGAGCCTCCAAACTGATACGCATTAGCTAGGCACACAACAAAGAATCCTCAGTCCCTCAGCTGAAAGAGAAAGGGATGGGGAACCAGGTCTGTGTCACAATCAAAACTTTGCAAAATTACAGCTGCCTGCATATAGAATGGCAAGAAACACATTTAGTAAACTTACGTTAATGATAAATGATGCAAAGCTCCTGTTATACAATGTACTCTACCATACATTGGAAATGAAGCTGCTGCTTGCAGCAAAGATTTCTCAGCTTGTAATATTTCTCTTTCAAGATTTTGCAATAAATACTTGATAACTGTAAATTAATACAAACACAGAAAAATTGTGATAATTACTGAAGCCTTGGTAAAAATGAAATAATTTTCTATAGAAAAACAGACAAAATTAAAACAGATAATAGTGAACCCAACCAATTTGGTGACAGAGTCACTTAAGAAGATAAGGTTGACTATCAAAAGGGAGAGAACACAAGAAAAAAGGTTGAACATTTGCATATTTCAAGGCAGAAATGGTACATTTAAACCATTTTTCATAAGATTTGCTGTGAGATAGATTATTCAAAAGGGTTTTATTATAATCAAAGATAAAAAATGGCATTTGACCTTCAATACATCCATTCAAGATTTATGTACTCTGAAGTAAGAAGTATGTGTCTTTTTTTTATCACAGTACAGATAGATACATTTCTATACCAGCCTTTAATTTAAAAACAAACAGAGCAACAAAAAATGGCAATCAAGAGACAAATAACCAAGAACAGGAAACTAAAAAGTAGTCAACATTTATTGAAAAGTTTAATGTGATTTTTCAAAAGGAAATAAGCATGATCTTCAAGATGTAACATGAGGTCCATGCCATCTGCATTTCTAGGATAGGCTAGATTTCAAAATACAGTCCGCCCTCCCCATACATGGGGGATCTGTTCCAGATTTCCCCCGGCTATGGGGAAAAGAGCGTATGCTCAAGCCCCATAAAAAATAATGGGCAGTGTGCAGTGCGTGCGGGGCGGGTACGCACCCCATTATTTCTGCTGAGGCTTGCCTTTCGTGTAAGCTCAAAGCTGCAGAAGGCAAGCCTGCCTATGGGGAGGGCTGACTGTACAGTCAACACTCCACAGGGATTAGGGTAACCAGAACTCCATGAATGTGGAAAATTTGCATTGCATAAGCCCCACCCACCTCCTCCTCTGATGCCTGAGACAGCTGTAGCCGGCTGTCCCAGGCATGGGAGGAGAAGATGGGCCAGGCTCATGCTCAGATCACGAATAACCAAATTTGCAAATCCCAATTCCGCAAATGTGAAGGGCCGACTGTATAATTAAGATTTACAACAAAAGAGAACAAAACAGCTTTTCTGCTACTTAATACTAACCAGTCAACGTATTCCCTTCCACTGGGTCAGCAGACAAATTCACATCAAGATGAAATGTTTTCAGAAACAGATCATTCTTAAAGTTGATCTTTAGCAGATTTTTCTGATGTATTAAGAAGTTTAGTAAATAGGAGGCAGTTACACAGTCATAGGGTTTAGTACTTTTGCTGAGTTGCATTGCTACTTCAAACAATGGCTGCAATTTTTCAGGATCCTAAAATATGAAGAAAGAAAAGTCTAACAGCTTTAATTACAAGCATGTTGTTACTGTTATTTTATTGTTGTTGTGAACTGCTATGTATTTTTGTTGCTATTTATTGCTAGTGCGATTTGCTGTTATTTGATTGTTATTGTGTAATTATTATTATTATTATTATTATTAAAGTACAGATAGATGTTCTAACCCACTCTTCTTTTTGATAACTACTAGAAAGTAAATATTACTATTATCTAGGAACAGAGAAACTATATGATTCTAAGTCTCATAGAAAGAATTTAGCTCAAACGAGAACCATAATAGATTTCAATATCCAAATTATTAGATGTGTGTTGGCTCGAAGACATGACGAAGGAATCAGCACAATGAAGAAATCAAATAAATCCTGAGTGCTGCCACCACAATCTCCAATCTAGATGCAAAAACAGTACAGTGCGCCCGCTCCATACGCAGGAACGCTATATGCGGCTTCCTGCTTATGCTGAAGCCGTGTGACGATAAAAACAATGGCATGTGCGCCTGTGCTCACAGCATCACCACTGCGTGCACGCGCCCCATTGTTTCCTATGGGGCGCAAGCATATGCGGATTTTCCCTTAGGCAGGAGGATCTGGAACGAATCCCCCACATAAGGAGAGGGCCCACTGTACACAGAAGGAAGAACAACCCTATTTGGGAAAATGGTGGTTGTGCAGCTCCCTCCCTATCACATGTCAACTCCATTCTAATTGGCCCACAAAGAAAAATTATCCTCCAATACACTAATATCAATTTGTCTTCCTTGCCCTTTCCTGACAGTTTCTAATTAAAAGACACAGCCGGATGGTCTATCAGTATACAAAGGGATCTTGTAGCACATTTGAGGTTAAATGAAAGAAAGAAATTGGTAGCATAAGATTTAGACTTAAGGGCCCGAACAGACAGGCCAAAATAAAGCTGCTTTGGGTCACTTTGAAGATATGCTAATTAAATGACACACACATCTTAAGAGGCTAGAAGCTGCACCAAAGCTGCGCTCCAGTTCTTAGGACTGGAGAGTGGCTTTAGCATGGCTTCTGGCCTCTTAGGACTCATGCGTCATTTAAACAGCACACTTCCAAAGTGACCTGAAGCAGCTTTATTTTGGCCTGTCTGTTTGGGCCCTTAAGTCTATGAAAGCTTATGCTACCAACTTCTTTCTCTCAGTTAGTTTCAAAGGTGCTACATGAACCCTTTAAATACTGACAGTTCTAATGTTACTCTAAATGCTACAAGAGTATTACGTACATGAAAAAGGCAGAACAATCATTAAGGCAGCCATCTTTTGCTGTCATATCTGAGCTAAGTTTTGTTTCAAGATTTGAAACACTCAGCAAGCCATCACTACAAAATTGAAAATCAATCTGTTTGCAGGACAAATAACTATTATTCTCTCTCTTTTAATAATAATAATAATAATAATAATAATAATAATAATAATAAATTTTATTTCTACCCCGCCCTTCCATAGATATGATCAGGGCGGCTTACAGTTTTACTTGTTGTTTTGAAAACAGTATGTATATATTAATTCTCTTTCTCTTAGTCATACCCCACCTCTCTCTTTGCACAGGACTCAAGTATAATTGTGTCTGTACCTGAAAATAAGGCCGCGCTGGATGAAGCTTCATCAGAAGATCGAACGCCAAAATCTTTACCTCCTCGAAAGTGCTGGCAAAACAATGGACTAGACTTTGAACACGAGCAGGATCAACTTCTTGAGAAATCTGAAATAATTCCTGGCTTTGTCCTATTTTTAAAAAGACAACCAATATGCAAACATTATTGACTTGAAAGATGACTTTTTAGATTCAATATTTTACATCACAGCAGGGACAGGGATTCTGTGCTCATGCAGATGTTACTGGATTGCACTCTCTTCAGCCAGGATGGTCAATGGACACAAACAACAAAACCTATAGTCACTCTACAACTGAATGAGAATTGCTTCTCTATACTTGATTCACAGATATTTAGTCCTTGATTATATAATATCAGAATATAATTTAAACATTTGATTTCAATAGGGCAGAGATAGTTTTGGACAGTAGATTTTTGTCTTTTAAAATTTTGCAGGATATAGACTTATTGGTTGGAATTACAAAGAAGAGAGACTTGGTATATCCCAAAAAAAATGAATACAGAGCAGCTAAGTAAAAACAACATGAACATGGAAGTTTTGATCTGGGCCATGTATTGTTCCACTCTTTGTTATGAGCTGTGCATCCAGAGTTTACTTACCATGCAGAAAACCTGAAGTTAGTATATTATCACAGCAGCAGTATGACCCAAAACAAAGAAAGAAAAAAAGAAAGAAACCTTCCTCTTACAAGTGACTTTACATTAACAAAAATCCAAGTACAGTCAGCCCTCGGTATCCACATATTTTTTATCCACACATTCAAGCATCCACGGTTTGAATGTTTTTAAAAAATATAAATTCCAAAAAACAAACCTTTATTTTGCCAGTTTATATAAGGGTTACCATTTTACTACATCACTGCATTTAATGGGAATTGAGCATCCACAAATTTATTTATCCATGGAGGGTCCTGGAACCAAACCCCAGTGGATAGTAGAGGCCCAATGTACAACATAAAACAGGCATCTGAATAGGCTTGCCCTATATAGTTTTCCTGACTTCTCACTTAGATACATAGAAACATAGCATCTTAGAATTGGAAGTGGTCACAAGGTCCATCTAATCCAACTTCTTGCTATGCAGGAACACACAACTCAAGCACTCCTGAAAGAAGCCCATCCAACCTCTGTTTAAAGACCTCCAAAGAAGGAGGGTCCACCACCCTCCAGGGCAATTTATTCCACGGTCAAGCAGCCCGTATAGTAAATACATTGTTCCTAACATTTAGGTGGAATTCCTTCCTCATATTTTGATACAATTGTTTTGTGTTTTATGCAGATTCACAAACATTAAAAAGAAATCCACAGATATGCCGCACTCACTGTGAAGAGCACCTACATATAGGCTTGCCATAACCCGGCGGCCCCCGTGCCATTCACGGTTTCGGGGGGCCCCTCCCGGTCACGGTCTGGTTTGGGCCCCCACCCGTGCCTTGTTCCCGGTTTGGGGGGTCCGCTCCGGCCACTGCCGCTGCCGCTAATGCGGCTGCTGCGGCGCTGACCCACCTCCTCCTCCTCCTCCTCCGGCTCCACCTTCCTCCTCTTCCTTGGCGGGCCGGCGGCAGAAGCGCCACTGCCACCGCGCCTCCACTGCGAGGGCTTGCACGCTGCCCAGGCCTCAGTAGGGGCCAGTGGCAGTGTGCGTGCCTTCCCCATTCCTTCCACGTCTGCGCGCGTGCCTTCCCCATTCCCTCCGTGCGCGCGCCTTCCCTATTCCCTCCGCGCGCACGCCTTCCCCATTCCCTCCGCGCGCGCGCATGTGCCTACCCCGCTTCCCTTCCTCCCGCGCCAGCCATCCTAAGGAGGAGGAGGAGGAGGAGGAGGAAGGAGCCGGAGGAAGGGTGCCTGAAGGCCAGGGCAGAATTGGGCCACAGAAGGAGGAGGAGGAGGAAGAGGAAAGCTGAGTCAGTGGCCATTAGGTCTGCCTTGGTATTTTGGGGGTTTTAAATTATTTTTTAAAATATAAAATACTTATTTTATTTAATTTTTTAAATTTTTATTATTGCTTTTTATTTTTTATTTTATTAATTTTTATTATTGCTTGTTTTATTTTATTTTATTAATTTTTATTATTGCTTGTTTTTATTTTATTTCATTAATTTTTATTATTGCTTTTTTATTTTATTTTATTAATTTTTATTATTGCTTGTTTTATTTTATTTCATTAATTTTATTATTGCTTGTTTTTGTTTTATTTTATTAATTTTTATTATTGCTTGTTTTTTATTTTATTACATTAATTTTTATTATCAAATATATACACCCCTGCCTTGTTTTTTATTTACTTTTTCATTATTTTTTATTATTAAATATAGGCAAGTGCATTTTTTGTGTATTTATGGTGCTTTGAATGCTAACAAGTCTGCCTTTCTTGGCCAATTATAGTGGTGATGATGATGATGATGATGATGATGATGATATCAACAAGCCTCTGAGGCACGGCCAATGTAACTTGCTGTGATTTTTACTAACTCATGCGCAGTGAAGAAAAACCACAGTCCCTTGACCAAGTACACACTTCTGAGAAGTAAAGTTGAACTCGAGGGCAAGTCCATTTCTGCCATCTGTCTAAGAATAATGCCAAAATGTCCTCCATTTTGATCATGCCTAAAAACATGCATTTATATTAACATTTTTTTAAAAAAAACCTCAATTTTTTGCGCGTCCTCCATTTTTTTAAAAAAAAATGTGTCCTACATTTGAAAATGTTGCCCTACATTTGTCCTACATTTGTCCCGGTTTGGAGGTCCTCACTTATGGCAACCCTACCTACATATCTTTTCCAATGTTTTCTAATCTAAAAGGCTACATTGAGGTCTAGGTTAATCCTAAATGTATGCCTTTAAAAAAGTACACAGTAAAACAGACATTTATTGTTAACTGCCATCAAGCCTATTTCAACATGGTGACCATAACAATAAGAGACCTCCAAGCCACCCTATCATCAACAGAACTACACAGACTTTGCAGACTCAGGACCATGGCTTCCTTGCTTAAATCTATACATCTGGAATGCAGGCTTCCTATTTTCCTACTGCTTCTACCTTACCAAGCATTATTCTTTTTTCTAATGAGTTTATGCCTTCTCATTATGTGTCCAAACTACAACAGTCTCGCAGTTTAGTCATACACAGGCTTAATTTCCTCTATAACCCATTTATTTATAATGTTAGCAATCTAGGATATCTATAGAATTCTTTTCCAGTACCTAATTTCAAATTAGTTTTCTTCCTATCAGACTTCACTGTCCAGCATTCATGATCGTACACAGAAATTGGAAATAAAGTGGCATGAACAATTCTAACTTTAGTAATCAATTACAGTATATATCTTTACACTTCAAGATCTTGTCTAGCTCCTTCATAGCTGCCCTTCTAAGTCCCAGTCTCCTTCTGATTCCTTGACTGCAGTCTCCATTCTGATTGATAACTGAGCCAAGGTATGGAAAATCTTGAACTATTTCAATGTCCTCATTACCTGTTTTAAAGTTATGTAAATCATCATTATTCTTGTTTTCTTAATATTAAATGGTAAAGCTACCTTTGCACTTTCTTCCTTGACTTTCTTCAGTAATGGTTTCAAGTGTTTGCTATTTTATGCCAGTACTATGGTGTCATCTGCATATTTTAGGTCCAAAACACATTGCAGAAATAATCCAGTTTGAGACCACTTTAAGTGCCCTGGGACAGTGCTAGGAAATTCTGGAAATTGTACTATCTCTTTACTTATTTTGAGCTGAAATTCCCCTATTCTGTCCTCTGCTCCATTATCCTCTTCTCAGAAAAGGCAAAGGGTGCTCAACCTGAGGATGATTTCAAACTGGCTTCCAGGCGGGCTATGGAGTTGAGACTGCCATGGCCGCCTTAGTCGATGATCTCCGTCTGGGCATGGATGGGGGTAGCATGTCCCTGTTAGTGCTTTTGGACATCTCAGCGGCTTTCAATACCATTGACCATGGTATCCTTCTGGAACGCCTGAGGGAGTTGAGTATCGGGGGCACTGTGCTCCAGTGGTTCCGCTCCTACCTCTCGGGTAGATTCCAGATGGTGCAGCTGGGGGACTCTTGCTCCAATAAGAGGGAGCTTACATCTGGCATCCCTCAAGGAGCTATTTTGTCCCCCATGCTATTTAACATTTACATGAAACCGCTGGGAGAGATCATCCGGAGACATGGGGCGCGGTGTTATCAGTATGCTGATGACACCCAAATATGTTTCTCTGTGTCTCCGACTGTTGCAGTGACTAGGGATGGCATCTCTCCTCTAAATGCCTGCTTGGAGTCGGTAATGGGCTGGATGAGGGAAAACAAACTCAGTCTGAATCCAGAGAAAACGGAAGTACTTGTGATAGGCTCCCCGGGTCCAGGTAGTGAAATTTGTCCACCTGTCCTGAATGGGGTCACGCTCCCCCTGAAGGACTCAGTTCACAGCTTGGGAGTGCTTCTGGACTCGTCGCTCCAATTGACATCTCAAGTGGATGCGACGGTCAGAAGCGCCTGTTATCAGCTTCAGCTGATAAGCCAGCTGCGACCCTATCTGGGCCGGGGGGACCTTGAAACAGTGGTACATGCTCTGGTAACCTCTCGATTGGATTTCTGCAATGCGCTCTACATGGGGCAACCCTTGTACCAAACCCAGAAGCTTCAATTAGTGCAGAATATGGCAGCAAGATTGGTCGCTGGATGTTCCAGGACCAACCATAACACCTGTTCTGCAAGATCTTCATTGGCTGCCCATTCGCTTCCGGGCACAATACAAAGTGTTGGTTATTACCTATAAAGCCCTAAATGGCTTGGGCGCAGGCTACTTGGAGGACCGCCTCTCCCCATATAATCCGCCCCACACACTCAGGTCAGCCGGGAAGAACTTGTTGAGGGTTCCAACTGCGAGATATGCGTCAGCCTCACAAAGGGCCTTCTCCATCTCGGCCCCTAAAATTTGGAACACTCTTCCCGATGAGCTCCGTTCCATCACTTCCCTGGATTTGTTCAAAAAGAAGCTTAAAACCTTTTTTTTTCCATCAGGCTTTCCCCCATGTCCTTTGATACTATGTGGCTTCCCCCTATATGTACTGGCATCATGGATTAACAATTCAGCTGGCTTTGATTTGGGGTAATTGGTTTTATTTGTTTAATGTAATGTTTTAATATAGTGTTATTGCTATGTTTTTATTGAAATTTTTATTCTGTATTGTTGTTTTTATTGCATTTTCTGTACACTGCTTTGATCATCTCGGAAAAGCGGTATAAAAATAAAATATTATTATTATAGCCCTGTTTAAATATTTGAAGGGATGTCATATTGAGGAGGGAGCAAGCTTGTTTTCTGCTGCTCCAGAGACTAGGACTCGGAGCAATGGATGCAGGCTGCAGGAAAAGAGATTCCACCTCAACATTAGGAGGAACTTCCAGACAGTAAGGGCTGTTCGACAGTGGAACACACTTCCTCGGAGTGTAGTGGAGTCTCCCTCCTTGGAGGTCTTCAAACAGAGGCTGGATGGCCATCTGTCGGGGATGCTTTGATCTGGATTTCCTGCATGGCAGGGGATTGGACTGGATGGCCCTTGCGGTCTCTTCCAGCTCTATGATTCTAAGATTCTAGGATTTATTACAGCACCAGAATACTCTGACAGAGAAGACTAAATGTCTCACAAAACTAAAGTTCCCAGAATTGCCTAGCACTGAGCCAGGCAGTTAAACCAGTTTCAAACTGGATTATTTCTGCAGTAAGTTTTGGACCTTAGATTGTTAGTATTTCTTCTTCTAATTTTTATACCTCCTTCCTCCAAGTCTTGATTTTTGGCCTAATAAAATTTGATCAGTCACTCTCCTGCTTCTTTTCTTGATCCCAGGCCAAATTCTCCTACAATCTTTCATTCTCCTTTGTTTTCTACATTTTCATTTCAATAACCTATGATTAAAAAGAAGTTCTCTTTTAGTGTGTGATCAGTTTCCTCCTGGACTCCAGCATAAAATTTTTCCATTTCTTCTTCTTCTGCCTCTGTACCTGGAACATAAACTTGGATTATGGTTATATTAATGGGTTTTCCCTAAACTCTTATTGATATTATACACATACATATGTATGATACATGATATTGTACATACACAATATCATACACATACATGTGTACATTCATACTGGATGGGCTATGACTACTTTTTTAATGTTATTAACTGACAATACTTATATACAAAGATACTCAAAATTTTGCAGGGCTACAGAATTGTCTTAACCTGTAACAAGGGTAAGACTATCAAACTGGGTTACTCAGGAGTGCTGAGCTCTACCCATTCACATCAGAAACAAATGATCATATGGTACTCTCTATGTACAGCACCTTCCCTCCCCTATTTTCCAAAGAACCTACCATCTAAAATAGGAAATATTTCACTTATTATTCCCAAAAGAGTCAGCGCTGTAAATCTGGTTGGATGGGATGAACCTGGAAACAGAGCTCCAAATAGTATACTACAGACAGAAGACATGAAATCCTGAGGATCAGAAGAGAAATCACATTTTTAACACACATATTGATCAAATAAATTATGTACATATCAAATAAATCTAGTTGAAAGCAGGTGTATCCTTATTCTGTGTTGCTCCACCCAAGTAACATTATGATTCAAACACTGTGCATGAAGGATTTTCATTTACTGTATGGCATGCATTACAATGTCAATATTCCTTGTTGCTAATCCTAAGAAATAGCCCCACTATACAACAATCCCTTCCTAGAAGCTGGAAGACTTTCTAGATAAAAGGCTCTTGTAGAACCTTTGAGACTAACTGAGTGAAAGATGTTTGTAGCATAAACTTTCATGGACTGGGTCTACTTTATCTGATCCAATGAAGTCTCAAAGGTGCTAAAAGATCCCTTTGCTTATTGATACATAACATGGCTATGTCTTTAAATTTGATAGATAAAATGAGCTGATTAAATCAAGTCAATTTGGTTCATGATTTCAAAGTCCAATTCTACCTAGCACACACGAGTTGCTTAAGAATGGATGGAGGCACCCTTTCACTGATTTTGACTGCTAGAGAAAGGGTCCACCAGCAGAAAAACGTGACTGTGTGAACAAATAGTCTTATACTGTCCCAATGAAAGCTTCACAAGTGGAAACCTATTACCAGTGCTGATACTGGTGAAAGGTTCTGAAACAAGGTGTTTCAGGTGTGGGACACTCTTTGGTTTCACTTAGAAAAAGCCAGTTTATATCACTGGTTTAAATTACATTTTCCAGGGTTACACTCCCTGGTAGCTTCTATTAAAAACCTTTGAGAATTTTTGCTAGTCAATACAGATGATGTTGCATTAAGCAGATGACTTGTCTATGAATAAGGGAGTTTCATAAAACTCCTTCCTTCTTTTACCACAAAATGATTTGCATTTTCTCTTCTCTTCAGGACAGCTACACAGTTGTTATCTTAATTCTCTATATTTTAAAACAAGCTACAACTCATACCTTGTACCGTTGCAGAGTCATCAATGGGTCCCATGTAACAGAGTTCTTAACTAAATCTTGTTTGGATTTTGCTTGCTGCATTTTATGAGCTGTCTGGGAGCTTTCATATATTCTGCAGAACAACTTTTAAAAGAGAAATGCAAAACACCATCCAATTAGAAACAGTTTGTGTCATGTTTAAAAAAGAAAGGCAAACCATCATTCCATTGGCCTGCAGAGCATTTTGGTATAAGGCAGAGGGTTCTAGTCACACTTAAAGGTTACCTTTTTTAGGAGGGAACAAATCTGTTGCCTCACTGCTGGAGACTGGCTGTTCAAGTTGTATCTTATAAAAAATTGTATCAGATGCATTTCTTCTAGAGAGATAGCTTCTGTGCTGCGGTGACTCTCACAGAGCAAACCTAAAGCATCTATTCGTACCTTTAAAAAACCAGAAGAATCAAGAGCTTGAAATGAAGCCTGGTTTTTCACAGCAGTTAATGATTTTAAAATTAAAAACACCGCACATACACCCCTTAATACATAGACCTTTACCTGATCATGTTGATGGACTAAGCCTTGTTTTATACATCCAATGGATACAAGACCACCATGCAGTATGTCTGTAAACTGCAAGTGTCCATGAGCTCTGGCTGTCCTCAGGCATGCCATCAAGGCTCCAAGTGCACCTCTGGTACTGCAAGATCCTAAATCAAATATTTTTTTAAAAAATTCTAATCAGCAGGAATTGATATTAATGAGTCTCCTTTCTGTTCTGCTAAACATACCCATGAAAATTATTTCCCTTTTGAAACTTAACTGCTTACTGGACTGTTTATTTTTTTAAAAAATCAGTTTTTTAAACCAATAACATGGCACCCAAAGACTAACCAATTTTCTGCAATATACAAACACCTTTAGAATACATGGATCTAATAAAGTAGACCTTTGCCCTCGAAAACTCCTAAGTGTTTAGAATGTTAAAATACAATAGCAGTACGAAAGCAAGCCATTTCCATGGTCAGTCCTGAAAAGCACTGCTTCTACCTCCTTGTAACTAGTGGGGAACCCTTTAAGTATTTCTTCTGTTTCCTGTACTATATTAAGATAACAAAGATTATGTTATCTATGTCACTTATGAAGGAATCCTATGTCTCTTATGCTGGTATAGTACAGTCTTCTATGCTTCTACAGTTTATAACAAATTGTTATGAAATTAACATATTAACTATCATAACATACTAAAACACCTGCATTAAATTCCACATTGCTTCTCTACATTCCTTTCCCATATTCTCTTATAACAGAACAGAACTGCATTTTGTCAACCATTATAATATAAAATTACAATTTACATTAAATATTGTATGTAAAGAAATAACAGTAGGGGGAAACATATTGTGTATCTTTAACAATGTCTGTTATTCTGAATTGCTAGAAGAAGAAAAAGAAATTTCATATTATCTAGTGATACAGATCCTAGAATTTCCTGCCCAGCACTTTGCTAACAAAAATATGTCAAAATAGGTTAAAGCAGCATCATTATCATGCATTCTGCATGATGAAATACACCTTACATATAATATATAAAGTCTGATCTTACCAACATTAGATTCTGCTGATGTCTGAAGAATTTTGATCATGTAGTTCATGCTTTCAGGGCTACATTTCAGCAATTTGGGTAGATAATAATCTGTTACATACATGGCTTGCTCTGCATTTCCATCACACAAAATTAAGAGCAGGGGAGACACCCATGTCTCGTGCCAACTGTCAATCCAGGTGTTTCCTTCCAAAATGGATGTAAGATGCTTCTTGTGATTCACAAACATAATTTCCAACAGATCACTTGCATAAGGTGCAAAAGACTGATCACTCATGACACTCAAGATCTGAGCAGGAATTGTCTTATCCACTGCTAGAATACATTCAATTCCAATACATTCCACAAGACAGCCAAGTGATGAATATTTACCTTTAACATGCCATTCCAAATTTAGCAAACTGTCAGTTAGATGCAAGAAGAAAGGGTCTACTTTTAAATCAATAGATCCTTTTACAGTAGCCTGATGTATTTGTAATACATTCTTAAATATAAGTTTGGTTTGATGCCTAACAGCGTCCATAGGATGTTCCCAGTGTGCATAGACATATTCCAGCATTTTTCCAGCTGTATCTGAGTTTCCATTGAGACTGAACTTCAGGTTTATAGAGCTTGACTGAAGAACATCCAAAGCTACATTAGTCCAAATGGTTACAACTCTGGAAAGAGATGCTGCCATAGCAGAATCTTTTAGCCTTCAAGAATCAAACAGAGTATTATGATGGAACAAGATGACAAAATTTTAGAAATAGCACAGTATTTATCCTCAGTAATTTGCTGAGCTTCACAATCCTACAGAACCACTGTTTATCCTAAGTACTAGAAAGTCTATTCCCACATAAATAGTTAATTCACGCAAAAGGTGAATATGGTACTGCAATACACTGCTGAATTGTGGTAGTTTAAAATGTAGAAATAAATTATCCAAGACAAGACAATAAGTAAGGAATGGATCCCTCTTCTCCATTTTATCCTGCCCCCACTGTCTATATATCCTCATCACAGGAGAAAGACAGCCCTAATATGAACAGCATGAAAATATCTGGGTCAGGTTCTCCAGTCTTACATTCTCTTTGGCAGAAGGTCTCTACATGTCATGGTAGCTGAGAAAACCATCTGAGTCGCAGAGATTTATGGTATTCAAGTTCTTCACCATTATGGAGATCAAAGCTAAGCAATTATTTCCCACTGACCCATCCTGTCTAGTTATAATACTATTAGGCCAAAACAGATGGCCCAGTAAAGCCAGCTTCTCGCCAGCTCAGGGGCATGGTGTTTAGATGTACCACACCCCCAAGCCAGACAAAAGCTGCACCAGCTATTATATGCTGGTCGGTTTCTATGCAACTTTTTGGTGTGACATTTAGATGCCACACACCCCATAGCCAGTGAAAAGCAGGCTCCAGAGACAAAAGGACGGCTTTTTTCCACCCCAAATAGGAGCAGATTTTTTTCATTCCTATTTGAAGCAGAAGCTGGCTGATTGGGCCCACGTGTCTGTTTGCCATGGCCCGATCCAGCTTAAATGCAGCAGCTGTTTTTGGCCATCTGTTCCAGCCTCAGTCCCTAAACCATAACCTGGTTCATATCAATAATACAAGAATAAAGAATAAAGAACAATTATAAAATTCTTAGATATACACCAGTTATCACTTCAGGTAAAACAGGTAAAAATGTCAGGCACAGGTTACAGATAGCACTATTTCAAGTAACTAAAAATGAAGCTGCTAGAAACCATAGATAAAACTGGTATGGGTAGTGAGAAAGAAAATGAAGCATATTCATCTAATTAACAATTCTGCTATTACCTACATCTGCATTTCCAATCCTAGTAATAATCCCTGAAAAAATATTTTGCTTCTCACAATTTTGTCTGTCTCACTTTATTTTGCTGGTAACTAAGGTTTCTCCTCTATACTGTAATTTGATTTAAGTTTATTGCTCAGGTCCCATGTTTCCCAAACAACAACAGTTTAAAAGATATGATAAACACATAACTTTTTATCTACTTTTAGTTCAGTTATTAATCCAAGTTCCAAGTTCAAGTCCAGGTTCAAACCGGAAATGCACATGCAATACAATCCCATGTGTCTTCACAGCAATAATTCCCATTAATTTAAATAGGGATTAAGTAAGTGAACATAAAAATGTAACCATAAGCAACATTCTTGGTTACTGTTCCAAAATGGCATATCCATCTTCTCATAATGGATAGCCTGCCAAAACCCAACCATACTTCCTAACCATTCCAAGATAATTAGAATGTCTTATATTTAATTCCTAATGTGATACTGTACAAAAATGTATTATTTTTATTTAGCCCAATTTATGTTTGAACATGCATTCAAACTGCAACCTGAACTCTAGAAATGGATGAACAGAGTTCAGCCTGAATGAATAAAACATGCAAAACTATAGTTTTACCGTGTACTCAAGGTCAATAAGGTCCGGGCAATATCCAAGAGCAATTTCTCTGCATTATGCCCCATGTTGTTGTTTTTCCACTCTAACATAGCTAGTGCTCCATGACAAAGAAAAAGGAGGACTGAGTCAGAAAGCTCAGCACTACAAAGATTTCCACAGCTGTCCACAAACCAGGGTGGTATGTCAGAACATTTCAGTGAGCCACAAAGCAAGTCACTGATCTGCAAAAAGCAATTTAATGTTACTGAAACAACTGGAAATAAATAAAAATCATGCCCCCATCAAGTACATTAGATACATACAAGAAATTATAAAGCAGTTGGTAAAATTTCTATGGTACACTGTGTTTCTCCCACCCCCTTCTTTTGGCTAGGTAATATTATATATAAATATGATATAGGAGGATAAAATGAAATATGACAGCACCATTAAGACTAACCTGTTTTTATTTTAGCATGAGCTTTCATGGATATAAACCCACTTCTTCAGATGCAGTACCAAGTGGTGTTAAGGCCTCAGGTATAAAACATACTTACACAATTGTGGGGATGGGATAGAATGTAATAGAATTCAGAATGGCACAAATCATGCCCATTGTCCTTAAATTTCAAAGGGCTGGGTGAGGTGATACAAATCTTTCAGATATTTATAGTGGTCAGTTAGTGCTGATGTATGAAAACAAGAAATCTGCTCACCAAAAGTCAGTTTCCTCAAGTTCAAAATGTCTCTCTGAAAATATTCCTTTTGTATATGTTCAATAGTAGGAACTCTTGTATTAATGTATGTAGTGTGCCATGAAATCATTGTCTTTGTTCATATCTCGGCTAATGGATTGGAATTTGAGAATACTGTATAATTCAATTGATCTGTTTCTATCTAGACTTCTTCTGTATTTTCCTTCTTCAAGGACTGTGACCTGTAAACCCCTTATTGCATGTCCATGGTAGTTCAAAAGTTTCTAGGTACTGTACTGGCATTTCTAATGTCAGATTTGTGTCTGTTAATCCTCTTGCACATACAGTCGAATGTCCTGTTTGATCAATGTAGAATGTAGAGGGGTATTGCTGGCATAGGATGGCATATGTCACACTGGAGGAAGAGCAAATAATTGCACCTCTGATGTTGGGGGTGATGTTATTGGCCCCTGTAATATTGCTCCCACAGCAGATGTGGGGACAGAACTGGTATATGAGTTTGTGGCAGGGTCTTGCCCCTATATTACCATCTATGTTGCATATCCTATTAAAATTAAAGGCCTGCCTCCCAGACCTTTTGAAAGCACCAATATTCTCAAGAACTGATTGTGGCTTATTGACTATGTGCCTGAATGGTCTCCACTGGGGACTGTAAGTGACCATTAAGGGTGTTCTGTCATTTTGTGTTTTTGCTCTGTCTTGTAGTAGATGGTTTCTGGGTATTAATCTTGACTCCTTTGGTGGATATTGTAGTTTGACAAATGCCTATTGTAAATCCAAGACTTCTGAATCTCTGTCTTGTGGGTCTGAGTAGATGTTATTGAATCAGAGGGCCTGGCTGTAAATAATAGATTTGGTAGTTTGTTCTGGGTGAAATCTGGAGGCATATAAGTATGTGTAGTGATCAGTGGTTTTTGACAGTGTGGTACTTAAAAGTTGCACTGTGGTGTCAAGAAAGTGAATTTGTTGTGTTGATTTTTCCAGGCTCAGACTGACAATAAGATTGAAGTTATTGAAATCCTAGTGATTGTTTTCCATATAGCCAAATGTCATTGAGAAATCGTAGGTAGAGCAGAGGTTTGTGAGTCCATGTGCTGCTTGATCATCAGATGATGAAATAGACTTATTCTATAAAAACTTATGCTAAATCTTCTTTCTTTCATTTAGTCTCAAAAGTGCTACATATACTTTTGCGCATATATATATATATATATATATATATATAAAACAGGAATATCTCATTGTAAAGGGAACACTGGATAAATTCATTACAGCATTTTCAAATTACCTTTCAAAATATTTTTCTTTGGGATTCTCACTGCAGAAAAAGGCATCAAAACTTGTCTAGTCTTTACACCAGTACATTATCACAATTAATTATTGGAAAAATATAAAACATTTACTTTAAACCAAATTGTATGCATGTTTACTAAGAAGTGGTCGATCCCACATAACACTGGGAGTCCCACTGAATACAGTGGTTCTTATCTCTGAGTAACCATGCATAGGTTTGTTATCCTCTATGCTATCATTTAAAGTTCAACAGGAAACACTCCAAGTCTGTACAGAACTGCAGTCAGAGGCTCGAAAAGACAAGCAGGAAAAAATGGCTCAATCCTACTTTTTCCCCAAATCGGGTCAAAACCCTGCTGCCTGCACAGCCCACTCTCAAGGCAAACCAAATGTGCAAGCCACACTGCTGAGTAATTTTTTGTTGCCTTCCCACCATACAAGCATACTGTCGCACAAACACACTACCTACGACCCCCAAGTACCTCCCACGTCCAACCAGATGCCATCCCTTTACACAGCCACCCCTTTGATCAGCCACACAGTCACACATGCAATGCACCAACCTTACAGAGCATCAGTGCATCAGTGTGCAAGTGGTACATTGTCAAAGCATAATCATGGAGTCCCTTCAAACATGCCCCCTTCACCTCCTTTCACCCCATGCTCCCAAGTTGAACAGTTTGGTTTGTGTATGTTGTCATTATATCCATGGCCTTCAAATAATGCACATCCCCAAAGTACCCAAAAGCCTCTCCAAGGCCGCCAAAGGCAGCCTAAACTCAAAGAAAAAAGGAGTGGCAAAAAACCCATTCCTGTTGGCGGCTTTACCACCCATCTGCTTCAGGCCTAAGGCTGCAGTCCTATGCTTACTTACCTAGGAGCATGTCCTACTGAATTTAGCAGAGCTTATTCTTGAATAGATGTGGTTCAAACTAACCAACACTCAATTGACTGCTATACTTCTACTTTGTTTTCTATCAGCAATAATCCACTTAATGTATTCTGATTATATTGTTAAAATTAATTTTCATTTTTTTTAAATTACAAAGGAAACACACTCACCAAACAAGGTAGTTTTTCAGCTGGTTCCAACATAGTTTTCATAAAAAGAACAGCAGCCAATCCTGCCGTAGTCTGAATTGTTTGCAAGAGATCTTCTATAGAAAAGGAATACATAGTAGTATTAGAAATAATACAAAAATTCTTAACCAGCATTCTTGTTTTTCTAGAAGTCATTCCTAATATATGTGTGCGTGTGTGCCTGTGTGTTCAGGTGCACTGTCAATTTACAGTGATGTCATGAATTTCATAGCACAATGCAGTTTTACTGTTGCTGCATCCATCGCACAAACCCTAATAAGTGTGGTAAAAAGTGAGGGGGAGTACTCCCAGACATAGCAAGATAGATCAGAAAAACTGGGACTTCTCAGTGATAACCTATGACCTTTAAGCAGTTCATCCATCTTGTTTAGCACATTAAATGCACATTTCTTAGGAACTTAAAAAGCACGTTCTTAAAATTAGGCAGGCAACTAGCTTGCTACAGGTAAACTTATGCTTCCACAATAATAGTATTTAACTATAATAATATTTTCTATCAACAACAAATGTGACGGCATAGTTCTTTGTGGTGTTTTCGGGCTATGTGACTGTGTTCTGGAAGAGTTTATTGCTGACATTTCACCAGCATCTGTGGATGACATTTTCAGAAAATGCTGATATGGGAGTGAGGCCTTGCCATTGAACAACAGACCAACAAAAAGATTAACATGTAAATCACTTTTTCTCAACCAAGGGTCGCTCAGTGTGTGTGTGTGTGTGTGTGTGTGTGTGTGTGTGTGTGTGTATATCCCACTCACTCCCATGCAAGCATTCTCTGAAGATGCCAGCCACAGATGCTGGCAAAAAATCAGGAATAAACTCTTCCAGAATATGGAAAACTCCACAAAGAACTATGGATTCCGGCTGTGAAAGCCTTCAACGTCACAAATGTGACAGCCTTTGTAGGAACATCAGTATGAATCCAAAGTAGCCCTTTCACAAACAGAACTCTTTTCATTTGCAGAAGAGACTGCACTCCACCACAACTTGTCACTTACAACAGTGGAAGAGGCTTCTCACCAGTTACATCCCTTCTTGCACATCCCACACCAGTTCACAAGTTGTTCCAGTGAGTCCTCTAGCCATTCACAATAAATTTTCATGACGCACAGAGGACTGTAAGGGAACTGACAGAAATCAGCAGCAGCAGGACCTCTCCCATGAGCACAATCATATGATCTATATCAGGGGTAGGCAACCTTTTTGAGCCGGGGGCCAGGTTGCTGTCCCTCAGACAACTGGGGGGCCGAAGCCGGGGGTGGAGCTTCCACCCTCCAGGGGGCAGAGCAACATGCTGGGGGTGGGGCATCCACCCTTCAGGGGCGGAGCCACATAACAGGGGTGGAGCGTCCACCCCCGGGGCGGAGCCGCATGCTGGGGGTGGGGCTTCCACCCTCCAGGGCAGAGCCATATAACAGGGGTGGAGCTTCCACCCTCCAGGGGCGGAGTTTCCACAGAAGCATCATCATCATCACCTCCACTGCTATCATTGTTACAGCAGACCTTTCAGCAATAAATGCACCAAAAATACACAGAAATGCACTTTGGAAAGTCACACTCCTCCTCCTCTTTCTCATTGAGAGGGGATTTTGCACATAGAACACCAAGGGCAAGTGAAAATAATAATAATAATAATAATAATAATAATAATAATAATAATAATAATAATGATCAGTTACAAGCATGGAAACTACTAAAATGCAATTCAAAATAAAAGGCAGGAAACATGCACTCTTTCAACCCAGAAAAGCTACAAGGTACTACTGAGAGGGCATTTTGCAAAGAACACCAGGGCAATTAAATAATAATATTAATATTAAAGTTACAGGCATGGAGATTACTAAAATGCAATTCAAAATAAAAGGCAGCACGCAAAGAAAAGCCACAAAGTACAACTGAGAGGGCATTTTGCAAAGCACACCCACCTAACCCCCTCCCCCAATGAATTAACCTGTTGCTGCAAAGCTGCTGCTCTGGCTCCGTTTCTCCCTGGCTTTGCCCTCCTTCTGCTGCCTCCTCCTCCTCCTTTCCCTGCTCTTGGGAGGAGGAGGGCGGAGGGCGAGGTGGAGCCTGCTGCAGGCCCACTGCAGCCCCTGGAGCCCTGTTGGAGTGCTCTAGGGGCTGCAACGGGCCTGCTACATGGGCGCCGCCATTTTGTTTTTCAAAATGGCGCCGAAATCTCGTGTGACCTTTGCCATCCTGAGGTCTCGCGAGATTTCGGCTGCCATTTTGAAAAACAAAATGGCGCCCGGAACGGCAAAAAAACAGGGGAAATCGGCGGCAATTGGAGGCAGGAGTGCCTGGGGGGCCACTTGGAAGGCCTTGGCGGGCTGGATGCGGCCCGCGAGGCGCAGGTTGCCTACCCCTGATCTATATATTACAGACAAGATTATTTACAAGAGTGATTTTTCCTCATTATGAAGACTTATACAGATTGAGTCACTCTTATCTGAAATTCTCAGAACCCGAAGTTGTGGGTAGACACTGGCAGATTGAAATGTTCACAACAGCCAATCAGAGACAGGCTTGCAAAAAAGTGGGGACCTGCCTGATGAGCAGCTATAAAAAGGGGGAGTAGCTAACGAGTAGGTGAGTGTGTCATGAATTGCCAGGAGTGCAATTAGATGTGGAGATGAGCCTTAATGGGATTGAGATTCCCATGTAAGGAAGAAAAGATTTAACAGGACAAAAAAAGTTCAGTGAATTTAGTTGTGTTATGTTCTTTGAGAAGTGAAGAGCCAGTTCAGGGGAATTCATAGCCGCCTTGTTCTGGGGAATTGTGGCGTGAACAGAGCTAGACTTTCACAGGATTTATATTCCTAATGAAGAGGCTTTAGTGGAACTTATGTTTAGAGGAAACACAGTGTCAGGTAGAAATCAGGTCAGTGAGTGAACTGGAACAAAGACAGTGTGTAACAAGTGAAATGATATACACATTGTAACAACAAGCCTTGAGAACCAACTGCAAACAGATACTCTCATAAATTCTCTCTGTAAATAAAAGTTATTTTAATTCTTGTTCACAAAGGAATGGCTTGAAGTGACTTCACACTGCCAAGAATATTATAGCATAGAAACATATGTGGGATACAGACCGCCCAATAAGAGTGGTATGCCATCGCCCCCATTTCTGATGGCGGGAAGCCTCAGCTGCCAAACGGTGAGGCTTCCCGGCAGCGGAAAAAGAACCCGCAAAAAGCGGGTTCTTTTTGCGTCGCGCTTGCGACGCCCAAGTGCACAAATGGTGCACTCGTGACGTCTCCAGCACGACGGGATGTGTGGACGCTACGTGTCCATCGCATCAAAATGACGGTGCCTGTGTGTACAGGGCGCCACCATTTTGACTCCCCCGCCGTGTGCTAGGGGTGAGGCCAGTATAGATGCTGCGTCCTCAGCCAACCCCTAGCACGTGACAGGGGCGGCGCAAAGGCCCATTTAAATCAGGCCATAGAATCACAGAGTTGGAAGAGACCTCAAGGGCCATCCAGTCCAACCCCCTGCCATTCAGGAAATCTAAATCAAAGCATCCCCAACAGATGGCCATCCAGCCTCTGTTTAAAAACCTCTAAGGAAGGAGATTCCACTACACTCTGAGGGAGTTTGTTCCACTGTCGAGCACTTAATAGAGAAAGCTACTGAGAGCCCATCTCTATGTCACTTAGTAAAAGAGAGTATTTAGGAGAAAACTGGGGCCAGTAGCTGGACCACAGGTTGAAGAGATACCTCTGAGAGAAGAGAAGCGTCAGACTATATACTGCAAGACAGGAGAAAAATCCTGTGTATCCCAGTGGTCAGAGAAGTATCTGGGATTTGGGATTTCTTTGGATTTCAGAATACCAGAATTTGCACATATGTACATAATGCGATAGCTTGGAGATGGGACTGAAGTCTAAACACAAAATTAATTTATATTTCATATAAACTGTGCATTCGCACTACAGAAATAATCCAATTTGACACCACTTTAACTGCCTTGTTTCAATGCTATGGAATTCTGGGATTTGTAATTATGTAAGATATCCAGCATTCCCTGTCAGAGAGCTCTGGAGCCTCAACAAACTACAATTCCCAGAATTCCATAGCAATGAGCCATGGTAGTTAAAGTGATGTTGAATTGGATTTTTTTCTGCAGTGCAGATGCAGCCTAAATTTGTCTATATTGAATCATCAAACATCAAAGGTACCATTAGCTCAGCTATGCATGAAAAACATTTTGGTTTTTGGAATATTTCACATTTCAGAACTCTGCATAAAGGAGACTCAACTTGTACCCCACAGATGAGCTTTATTACTTCACTTATTAATTTGCTAGCAAAACAGAACAACCCTCTTCCAAAGCCATATGGCTGTTTGTTTGTTTTTAATAAATAGGTCAAATTAACAAGGGCAAGAACTTACCATTATTTAAGAAGCATATAAAAGTGGTCAGTAGCCCACACATACTTTGCCAGGCAGGACAATCCAATCTATTCCAAATATTTTCCTGAATATTTTCTTCTATTTTTTGTATCAGCATCATTGAAACTTTAACGCCCATCAACAAATCATGCATCAATCGAGTTTGAACAATGTGGTTTCCACTGAGCTTTCTTTTAAAAAAATCAAATCAAATTATTGTGTTAGAATCTTACACATACATCAGCAACTTCATATTTTAACATGGATAAACACGGCATGGTTTCACTTCCATTACAGAACTTGCTCCTCCTCCTCCTCCTTCTCCTTCTCCTTCTTCTTGTAGGCCTCCTTGTTGCTTCCAAAATATATCACGCAGTCACCAAAGCAGATTCTTTCCATTAGCGAACATCTTGTTTCTCCCCCACTGCATTATAGATGATGGGGGAGGGATGCTGCAAAAAGTAGAAACTCCCACCAAAAATAAATAAATATCCCATCATAGGAACATGTTCATAGATATTGCCAATGGTTTTACAGTTTCTTTGTTATTGTTTTTATTTCTCATGATGTTGATTTTGACTTACAGCAATCCTATGAATGAGAGACCTCCAAGAGCCGCAGTCATCAATAGCCCTCCTCAGGTCTCCCAAGCTCAAGGTTGTAGTTTTCATGATTGAATCAAACCACATGTAGTGTGATCTTTCTCTTTTCTTACTGCCTTCCACTTTACTGAATATCATTTTCCAATGAGTCACATTGTTTCATGTGCCCAAAATACAACAATGTTAGGGGTGAAACAAATGGCAGGTAAAGGCAGTGATCGTGGCAACCCAACCCAACCTTTTCCCAGCACAAAAAGGAGTGGCATAAAGGGTGCCTTTGCCTCCATCGCTGTGGTGTTTTTCAGCGTTTCTTTGGCACAGTGTGTGTAAATGCTGTAAGTGTTGCCCCCAGTCCCAGGGCTTGTGTTTTCCTGTTTGGATGACACAGGCCAAACCCCCAGGGCCAGGTTCAGGATGGATCCTGGTAGGACAATGGATCTAGTGGATCCAGCCTAATCCCAAGATAAAAGGTCCTTAACACATGTCAAATTGACCCGTTTATCATGGAAACTCTGCAGCAAACCCAGTTATCTTGGACAGCCCCACTTACCCCCTACCTCCACATCAGTGCCACTACTGAGTAGACCTCTGTCACCATGTCCAAGATGAAAACGGCCACATGGGTGCCCCGTTTCTGCATCGGATGCAACAACAGGCATATACCCACTAGTGGCACTGACGGATGGAGATAAGGGGTGCGTCGTAGTACCAGGTCGGTGGCACAGGGACCAGCAGGTGTGTAAACACCCATCTGTCCCCATGCCAGTCTGGGGACAATTATTTGTATGCTCCTACATGACATTCTATACATCCCATTTTTTACTGAGCAATAGTACTCACCTGCTTTCTTTCTCTATTTCAAGTATAGATCTCTGAAGAAATTGAAGAGCTGTGAAATTACAGTTGAAAAATATATATAAATTATCTGATATAAGAAACCAATCTCATATAAAAGTTTTCTTACAAATCTATACAATTGTTCATCTGAGACTTTGTTCCATGGGCCTGCCTCATTTCTGAAGAGGCTGGGTGGCTGTCAGAAATAGATTTCAAACTTACTTCTTTTTAAATCTGTGTAACACCTACTTTAATGTATTTTATTAACCTGATTTAAGTGTGTGTGTGTGTGTGTGTGAGAGAGAGAGAGAGAGAGAGAGAGAGAGACCAGGTAATTAGAGGCAGTAAGGGGCTTTACTGAACTGAATGTCTTCCCACCAATAATAGCAATAGTAGTAATTGCCTTTGATAATTTTTATTATTATTATATAAAGTGGTGCATTATATTTGATGTGAAGTGAAGAGATACAAATGTTCAAAGCCCCCCTGACATATAGCAATCATAATTTCATTTCACTATTTGAAATTAGGCACCAAAGGGCATGTGGCTGAACATCCATATATTCTCTGTTACCCTTCCCATAATTTTTCTCCATCCTACATTGAAAAAAATGTAGACTGTGCTTTAATCACCTTGGGATAAAGGTCTTTTGTTGTCTTCATTTTACCCTTTAATAGACTTCATAGTAATATAACGACTACTATATTGGGATGGTTGGGGAAAGTGTGTCCCATGGACCACAGGCAGCCTCTTCAGCACCATTTGAGGCCTACTATAGTCCTTCACCCATGGAAATGTTTTACTCACAATGCCCTCTGAAGCCTAGGTGCAATGGTGGCATTTTCATTATGTTTTTGACTCCCTTGGGCTGTTTTCCTTTTTTTTAAAAAGGCATCTCTTAAGCTAAATCGGACTACAGTGATAGAAAAACACGGTGGAACTGTGTTGCACAACCCTAATCAATAACGGGGGTATTTCAATTAAATGTTAAAAAATTAAAGTAAAAACAAAATAGTTCAGAAGGGGACATGCTGGGAAGATGCAGTCCTCTGAGATCCAGGAGAGAGATATGTGGACATATGTGTGAGTTGATACCCATCCCTGTACTGAATAATGCAGTCACATTAACTGAGGAGCCTACATGAGTTTGCAGTCCCAGATTCCAGTTTCAAGAGAGTACTAGGAGGATAAAGCACTAAGCAGATCTGAAGTTGAAGGCATCCATGGGTTTTTGTGGGTTTTTTGGGGTATGTGGCCATGTTCTAGAAAATTTTCTTCCTGACGTTTCGCAAGCATCTGAAGATACCAGCCACAGATGCTGGCGAAACATCAGGAAGAAAATTTTCTAGAACATGGCCACATACCCCCCAAAACCCCCAAAAACCCACTAAGCAGATCAGTTAAACAAGCCAGCTTTATAACCCATGGTTTGCAGTTGATTTAGTTGGAAACCAAGCAGAGTGAGTGATAAACCATGACCTTTGGTTTGCATACATGTGAGATTAGGGGAACATAACCACTAGAAAATTCCTTCTCCCACTTGCACAGTAGGAGAGGAAAGATGAAACCACATGCACAAAAGGCTTTTCTCAGGCTTCTGATAGCCCTGTTTAAATACTTGAAGGGATGCCATACAGAGGAGGAAGCTGACTTGTTTTCACTTGCTCCAGAGACTAGGACCCAGAACAATGGATGCAAGCTACAAGAAAAGAGATTCCACCTCAACATTAGGAAGAACTTCCTGACAGTAAGGGCTGTCCGACAGTGTATAGTGGAATCTCCTTCCTTGGAGGTCTTTAAACAGAGGCTAGATGGCCATCTGTCGGGGATGGTTTGATTTGGATTTCCTGCATGGCAGGGGGTTGGACTAGATGGCCCTTGCGGTCTCTTCCGATTCTATGATAGCTCATGCATATTGCATTAAACTACCATTTAGTGCTCAATGCAAACCTTGTCCCATTTACTGTAGTTAGTGATAACTAAAGTGACATTTTTAGATCTCTCTTTAAATCTTTTGAAAACCACTGGAAGTAGAAATCTTTTCAAGCATCTGTATACCTACTTAAAGAGAGAAGCACATTTTCCATAATGTCCAAACAGGAATAGGGAAAATGTTCTGCTTTTATTATTAAAACATTTTAATTAGAGAAAAATATTAAGAATTTACCTTCTTCCAACAAAATATTCACACATGATTTGCCTGAAATATGAAAGTATGTATTTTAGCAGTATATACAGACCATATCAATATAAATTATTTTTTAAATTACTGGAAGTTCCAAAAAGTTAAAAACATATTATACCTATGTTAATATTTTCCATACAGGAAGCAAGATTGTCCATAGTCTTTCTATACTGAGACAGATCTGTAGTTTTTAATTCCTCCGTAAGGCAAGCCACAAAACTCTGTGTAACTTCTGCAATATGAGGTTCAGGGAGGCCATTTAAGGAGCTGGAGTTGAAGAGAAATATTAAATTATCTCAGAGGAACTGTAAATACTAAAAGCTTTCAAAACATCCAATTTGATCTGTCTGAACTTTTAAATCTTTATGTACTACTACTGCTGCCCACCTGACCAAAATGCTCAGGACAAAATGGAAAATAAAATCAGAGAGGCATCCATGCTAGTGTCAGAAGTCACCAAGTCAAAATGGGACAGCTGGAGCACTTGTTTTTAAAAAAGAACATAGATATATTGGTGAAAAGGAAATCTTGGTATAATGTTTATGATTTATGGTGACCCTATTTTAGGGTTTTCATGGCAAGATTTATTCAGAGGAAATTTGCCATTACCTTCCTCTGAGATGGACCACATTACTACACTACCCTCTTATAGTGCAGTATTCCACTTTTACTGCTCTGGCTGCCTCCTGTTGCATTCTGAGGCTTATAGTTCAGTGAAGCCTAAGAGCTCTCTGGCTGAGAATTCTAAGTGCTCTTCCTTAAACTGCAAATCCCAGAATGAAACAGGAGGTAGCCAGAGCAGTAAAAGTGGAATATCAACACTATAAGAGTGCAGTGTGGTAATCTAGGGAGAGAGTGTGATTTGCCCATGGTCACCCGGTGGGTTTCCATGGCTGAAAAAGGATTGAAAACCTAGCCTCCATGATCCTAATCCAGCACTCACACCACTACACCAAGCTGGCTCTCAGAACCTGGGGTTATCCAAACGAACAACAGAAGTGTTCAAACCGACAAAAAAAAAAAAAAAAAAGCACTTCTCCACACAGCACACACAATATGACATGCAGACCTGCCACTTCTGTTGCTCCAACAATGTTATTTTTATTTCCGCCACATAATTTTTGTTGCTATTGTTATCTCAGCCTGATGAAGAAGCCATTGAGCTTTGAAAGCTATTTGTTGGGGTGGTGTTGCACCTTCTGGATGGCCAATTAAAGATATCACCATTGTTTATTTGAGATTTTGTTTAATAGTCAACAAGGTTATTCCTATATTTTATGAAATTTGCTAGTACAAGCTGTAATGAAGGTTATCAGCATGAGCAGTTTTAAGTCAGAAGTGGGAAATTTATGGAAAATTAGGCTATCAGACTATATATTATCTCCAGTATCAGAGAGAATGTGGCTTTGAATACCAATTGCTAAGGTATAAAAGTGGGAGGGTGCTGTTGTGCTCATGTTCTGTGTACAGATCATCCCGGAGCATCTGATTGGTCACTATGGTCCAAAACACACTGCAGAAATAATCCAGTTTCAAACCGCTTTAACTGTCCTGGCTCAATGCTAGAAAATTCTGGGAACTGTAGTTTTGCAAGACATTTAGCCTTTGTCAAGGAGCTTTTGGTTTCAATGAAGCATCCAATGTCTTTAGGCATGGAAGTAGATTTTTAGTAGAGATAGTAAACTGTCTCCAGTATCAGGGTCACATCAAAATGTTTACAATCTCTCCACCCTGCAACCTACTCTTCTTTTCTCAAATGAAAATCTGAGATTCTAACAAAAATCTTACCCTACTTCAGCTGCACATAAAATTAATAATCAAACGTTCCCTCTACCGGGTAAAGGAAAGAAAACAAACAAAGGAGCCAGAAATTTATTGGGATAACGCCCAATTTCTTAACTATATTTAAAATTATCATGCAACCTATGTTTACCTTAAAATTCAAAGATACAGCTGTGTTAGTTTGTACAATCAATATCCAGTGAGATCTTGTAGCATCTTTGAGACTAACTGAAAGAAAGAAGTTGGCATCATGGGCTTTCGTAGACTTGAGCTTACTTCCTTTGCATCTTAGAAAGTAGGCTCAAGTCTATAAACACTCACACTACCAACTTCTTTCTTTCAGTTAGTCTCAAAGGTACTGCAAGATCCTTTTGCATACTATCTTTTCCTTAGTTTTTATTTATTTACAGTAGTATCCTTGCAAAGTTATTTAGAAAAGGAAAATTAGGATCAGAAAATCTCAACAAATGAACTGTTGAAGTCTTACTGCAAACTAAAGATGACACAACAATACTTAAAAATAGTAAGATGGAAGTGAGAAATTGGAAACCAAAAATTTTATTAAGAGTACTGCTGGTTCCTGAGAGGTTGGCTTGTTTCTATGTTAATACATTTTGAAAACCATATGATAAACAAAGTATTTTGCTTTGTACAATGGTGTACCAAAATTTATAACATTTATTTCCAAGTGTGAGTCTTATTCTTTAGTACATACTATAAATACAGGCAGCTTTTTAGAAGTCAAAAATAGCGCATACACATTACCTTGCCAGCACTTTTTTCAATGGGTTTTTTATATCCAGAGATAAGAATATAAATCCCAAAATTTCTAAGCAGTTTTTAACCATGGGGTCGCACAAAACACTTGTATCCATCTTCTCCAATAAAGCCACAATCTATACATTAAAAAGTTGCATAATTAATACATAGCGTTATATATCTCCTTAAGCTTACAAATTGAATTTAAAATACAGTATATCTACCATAAGTATTAGGTTTACTATATAGCTAATAGGCTATAACAGGAGACACATCTGGCACATAATGCCCTGGGGTGTTCCTGTGATCCAACCAGCCATGTCTTTTTTAAAGATGCTTTATTCCATTTCTCTTTCCTCTTACAATTTTCTGTCTTCTCACACCCAGACACTCAGTATGCCACTGAGAATGTCTAGTCTTCGTTCTCCCAAGCATGTTAATATCCTTCCTCTTGTTTCTCAATAGCCCTATTTTGGTTGTCATATAGCTGTCATAACTGAGTACCTGAGTTTTCTATTAGCATATGGACTGCAATGAATAAAAAGGAAAAAATTGTGCTCCAATTTGACATACTATTCATGAATTATATTGATACTACTTTCCAAGGAAATCACTCAAAATCAACTTGCATATAAATCTAAGCACAGGACTCTTGCACAGAAAAAAAAATCCAGTATTTTGAAGAAAATCAACAGATAGCAAAGTGAAATGAGTGCAGTCTTTTAAATTGCATTCATTACATTTTATGCAACTTAAAATACTGACAAAATAAATAAATGTTGCAATGTAATGTAAACTAAGAACTGAGCAAGCAAAATCTGAACATTCTGAGTTGCAGGAAGAAAAACAAGGTAATCATCAGAGAACATGGAGAGAACTGAGTTACAGAAACCACAGCGGTACACAAAGTTTAGTATAGAGCAGTTTTTGAAACATGTTTGTTTGTCTTTACTTTAGCTTCAACTATTCCTGCCTTATGAGCTCAACCTTAATTAGCAGAAGAATCTGTGGCACTCTTTTCAGTATTCTGACCTTGATGTATTTACCAATTACTATTTTTATTATGATTAATACAATCAAACCTGTTTGATACAATGGATTTGCTGGATGCCATCAGTCAACAGTGCGCAGTGCAATAAAACAGAGGCTAGGTTTTGGCCTTCAGCATCTGAAAAAGCTACACACAAAGAAAAAAAAATGCCTTTAATGCTTTACCAGCACACCTAAATTACAGAAGATGCTTCCTGTTCTTTGCTATACAGTTTCTAACACCATTTATGCAGGCAAGAAAATACTGTAATGCAGATAATGGTATATGTATTTCCAATGGGTGGCACACTTGGGGGATACCCATACAAAAGTAATAGATGAACGAAAGCATGAATATTATTGCATATGGAGTCAAGCACAAATATATGCAAAATGTATGAAAAGTGTACTATAATACAATCAAAATGTTATCATCAAAATGCATACTTTGATAAAAGACATGCTGGGCAAATCTTGATATGAATATCAAGGAACTTTACATTGTTTGTAGTGCAACAGTTTGTAGTGCAACAGTTTATTTGTTTTTGTACATAGATTTCTATTATCTTTTATCAGGATCAGGCATTTTGAGTACAGGATGCTCTCATTATCCACAAGTTTGCCATCTGTGGATCTGAGCTTCTATGGACAGCAAGTCACATTGTTCTTAATGGAAGCATGTGCACATGGCCGCACTAGCAGCTGCACACATATTGCATCACAATAGGGAACAACGGGACTTGAGGTCCTGCACTTTTTATCAGTGGGAGGGTCCAGAACTGGTCTCCTGCAGATACGAAGGGCTGACTGCATAACATTCTGGTTGCGATACAGTATTGAACCTATGTGTGAGCCTGACTGCATTTCTAATTATATTTATGCTTCTGCTCTTCTTTTACTTTTCAGTCCTTTTACTTTTTGTCTGTTTATCTAGAGTTCTCATATCTCACATGTTTTGTTTATTGTTTGATCCAAACATCAACAGAGTTGCCAGACAGAACAAGAATTATGACTCTTGTGTCTTTAATAAGACAAAGAATTTGAGAAGGCATTTCGCTCCCACTTCTGTGACAAGAGAGAATGCACTTGCGAAAATTCTCATTTCTGTGCAATTACAGTACTACAAGCACACAAGGCAAGCTGTGTTTTGGAACTGACATCTTAGTTCCAGTTAAAAATCAGGCCTTCACGGGAGCTCCAATGAAGTTATCCAAACTTGAAAAACTGGAACTTGAGTTCACAGAAAAGAAAAACAGGCAGAGAAAAAGTTAAGATTACTGTAAAGGCAGCATACATATATAACTATAACTATTCCACAAGAGTTCTCAAAGCACACTGAGCAGTTTGGGTGTCACTCTTCCATTGAAAGAAGAGAACCTCTCATTTATACAGTAGTATATAGATACTTATATACTGTATTAAGTACTGATTTTATTTATACCTCCCTTTCTCTGGCATGGGACCCAAATCTCTCACAAGAGGTTCCTAGTAGTTACAACCTGAGATGGCAGATTACACTGTAGATGTAAGGATGAGGTGAAGGAAGTAACTTTGATGAGATGCTCCCACCCCATACAAATTATTCATATGCTACATAGGTACATGACTCAATTCTGAAACCAATGAGTTACATCTAGCAAATGTATTGGGATTCTAGATGCAACAGCTTCTGCAAATGGAAGTCAGAGAGAGCCATTTTTGCTAATTCTTGGTATGCCACAGCCTGGAAAATCACCCAATGTTTCAAAGCACCTTGGGGTGCATATAATAAGGAAAATAAGATGCATATAATAAGGATATTACCTCCCCACAACTCCTGCTATACTGAGGAAATGGCTCTCAAAAGAAGGTGGTGGAATACAGCCTATGGTCATTGGGCAATTAATACTGATATAATGGATTATAATCCATTATATCAACATTGATTTCCCAATGACCATAGACTGTATCACTTCTTTATAGCACAAACCTATTCTTGTTTGCCTACAGTAGGTACAGGATAGAAGTCTTCAAAATCGAGACAGCTTACTTTCTACATAAAGCCAGAAAGTTAGAAAAATGTTTCAAAGGCATCCTTGGTAAGAAAAATTATACAAAAATCAAACATTTTGGAATGCCTCTCTATAATTTGATCATGAGTGCAGAAACTTTTATTTCAAAACAGGATGTGAAGAGGTCATAAACAACTGTACATAAAAAAAGCTGAGGGTTTTTTTTTTAGCTTAAAAGAGATCATTAAGGGGATGCATTTTAAAAATCATTATGTCTAGAGAGACAAATTAAACAACTTAATTATACTTACAGTGAAGTCTTTCAAGCTTCTGGTGATCAAGAACAAAGGCAGCAACCTGAACTTCTTTCTTCTTCTTTAAAACCATTTTAATAGATTAAAGAACTGCCTGCTAAAAAAAATTATACAATGACACTTATTACCAACCCTGTTACAAATGCACAATTTAAAAGTAAAACCTGTTCAGTTCAACATTGTGTTTTACAAAACATTTGTTCCAGAGTATTTATGCCTGTCTACCTTTATAAACCCAAAGAAACACAAGCTCTCTCACCCAAACTTGCCTAGCTTAATCTGAGCTAGTGTTCAACAAGGGGTATATTCACCTAGCAGAATTAAAGCAGTTTGACCCCACTTTAACTACCAAGATTTAATCCTACAGAATCCTGGAATTTGTAGTTTGATGAAGCATTCATCCTGGTCTATCAATGAGCTCTGGTGCCTCACCAAACTATAAATCTCAGGATTCTGTAGGTCAGCATCATAGCAGTTAGTGATGTCGAGCAACTTGAATGCATCCACATTGTAGATTTATACTCAGAATTTAGGGTTAGTTTATAAATTTAGTAGAGGTGAATGGTATAGTTTTTCCTAGGCTGTATCATATTAGGAAACAATTATTATTATTATTAACCTTTATTTATAAAGCACTGTAAGTTTACACAGCGCTGTACATACAATCTTTTAGTCAGACAGTTCCCTGCCCTCAGGCTTACAATCTAAAAAGACACGACACAAAAGGGGAAAGGAGTGGTGGTGGGGAATAGGATCAGGTCCAGCAGATCTTCTCCACCTCCGAGGCCTGGACCAAGGCAGATGGACTGGAGGAAGTGTTTGGCTTCTTAATGGATGCTTAAAAGGAGGCTTCCTGGGTCAGAGAGGGGCTCGCCTCTGGGAACGTTTCTCTAAACAATATAGTCTTTAACTCAGTTTTGAAACTGGGTAGAGAGGTGATGAGGTGTGCATGTGGGGGGAAGAAGGTTCCAGGAGTAAGGGGCAGCAAGCGAGAAGGGACGAATTTGGGAGGGGGCAGTGGTAGTCCTACACTGTGACAGGAGACCTTGACTACCAGAGCGGATGGTGCGAGTAGGAATGTAAGGAGAAAGAAGGTCAGATAAGTATGGAGGGGCCAATCCATGGAGAGTTTTGAAAGTCAATAACAAAAGCTTGTACCGAATGCGGAAGGGGAAGGGGAGCCAATGAAGGGAGAAGAAAAGAGGAGAAACATGGTCAAAGCGGCGAGCGGATGTGACAATACGGGCAGCTGAATACTGGACAGAGATAAAAGGATGGAGGTGTGAAAGAGGAAGCCCTGTTAGAAGGAGGTTGCAATAATCTAGTCGCGAAACCACTAGGGCATGGACCATAGTCTTGGCAGTAGAGATTGAGAGGAATGGACGGATCTTGGCAATGTTGTGGAGAAAGAATCTACAGGCCTTGGCGGTGGCCTGGATCTGGGGAATAAATAAATAATCTGGGAATGTGAGGAAAGAGGTTAGAATGACATTTGTTGTTATTATGTGCCTTCAAATCAACTGTGATTTAGGGCAACCCTATCATTGGGTTTTTTGGGCAAGATTTATTCAAGGTTTGCTAACTGCCTTCCTTTTAGGCATAGCGTGTTACTTGCCCATCAGTTTCCACTGCTGAGGGATTTGATCTCTGGGATTTGAACTCTGGTCTCCCCAAGTCCTAGACTAACACTCAAACCTCTACACAATATTGGCTCTAGACTGGCATGCAGCTTTTTAAAAGCAGTTTATTTTTAGGGTAAAGGAGCAGTCTAACCCTAAACACCTCCACCTGCACCATGGAGGATTGCATTCCAGGAAATTTCTTTACAATTTGATTCTTCTAAATGCACACACTCTTCTCTCACCTTTCAGTACCACAACAAGTCTTGAAAAATAAGAAATAACGATAACAGAATGTTTTGGATCCTAAGAACCCGTTCAACTGAACCAAAGATCCGACTATTCCAGCATCCTTTTTCTCTAGCCAATCAATAGTGACAACAGTATTTTGGAAAGCAGTTTTTTTCTTTGTTTGTTCTTGTGTTGTTTTATTTCTTCTTATTTACTGTACTTGTTAAATAGTCAGGTTGGGCACTACATTCAGAAAGATTGGAGAAAAATATAAGAGATAAACACCGGCCATTTCCTGCTCCAAGTAACTGGTACTGCATTTAATGACTCTGAACCTGGAGACTGCCAATTGTTGGAGCTTATCCCATGGGGAAATAAGCCAGCGTACTTCTTCTGGCTTCAGTTATGGATCCAGGATGCCCCCGGATGTTATCATAACTGAATTGCCACCGATCTAGCTGCAGTGCCACTGCCTGGATGCATCCCGGGTCGAAGCCTCGCTCAGCCTGCACTTTTTCAAAGTCTGGAAGCTTCCAACTTCAAAAAATGGCCGGCTGAGCGAGGCTTTGACCCAGGATGCATCCAGGTAGAAGCATCACAGCTAGATCGGTGGCGACCAGGGTTCAAATCCTCACCCGGCCATGGAAATCAACTAGGTGACCTTGGGCAAGCCACTCTCTCTCAGCCTCAGAGGAAGGCAATGGCAAAGCCCCTCTGAACAAATCTTGCCAAGAAAACCCCATGATAGAGTTGCCATAAATCAGAAATGACTTGAAGGCATATATCACACTTAGAGGCCTAACTACGCTGATGGCATCACACTCTTGTCTGATCGGAAGCGAGGAAGGGTCCACCCTGGTTAGTATTTGGATAGGAGATTTCCAATAAATACCAGGTGTTGCAGGCTATATTTCAGAGGAAGGGACTGGCAAAAACATCTCTGAGTACTCCTTGTCTAAGAAAACCCTGTGAAATTGATAGGATCACCATAAGCCAACAAGTAACCTGGAAGACACACACACATACAACCAAAGAAAGAACTTAACACAGCAGTTCGAAAATGTTGCTTCTTGACCTGAGGTTTTTCTTGATTTCAGCTCCCAGAAGCTGGAGCCAGGTTGGAGTCAAGTCCACACCATGTGGAAGTCCAACAACTGAAAACCACTAGTCTTTAGAATAACATTCAAAATCCATAAAAGAGTGATCCCTTTATGTGGCAAACCAAAATGCAAAAGATATACATTGCAAGCTTTCAAAGCTTCCAACATGTATTTGTGTGCATTTTGAATGGCCCCATAAAGGTAGGAGCCAGCGTTAGTGGTCTGAGTGCTGGACTACAACTCTGGAGAGCAGGGTTCAAAACCCCCAGCTCAGCCATATAAACCTAATGGGTGACCTTGGCCAAGTCACACTCTCTCAGCCTCGGGGAAGGCAATGGCAAACCTCCTCTGAACAAATCTTCCCAAGAAAATCCCACGATAGGGTGCCCTTAGGGCAGTGATTCCCAAATTTTGATCCTGCAGATGTTTTGGACTTCAGCTCCCTGAATTCCTGACTGTTGGCCAAACTGGCTGGGGCTTCTGGTAGTTGAAGTCCAAGACACATGGAAGACCAAAGTTTGAGGATCACTGCCTTAGGGTCTCCACAAGTTGGTAACGACTTGAAGGCGCACAACAACAAGAACAGCAAAAGAAAGGTATCACTATTTGGTGGGGGGTTTTTTAATAGAAAGCTTGCAACACTCATATTAAAACAGAAAGTTTTTAAAGTAGTATGTGACGGGTTGTTGTTATAGTGTTTTAACGTATTTTAAGGCGTTGCATTATTGATATCTGATGTTATCTTAAATTGTTGCCTGCCCTATTTTATTGAATGTTACCGTTAATTAATATGTATTATTTAATTATTTGTGTAGAATGTATGCCATAGGCAGATTTATTCTATGTATTTTAATTGTATGTACAATGCTGTGTAAATTTACAGTGCTATATAAATAAAGCTTAATAATAATAATAATAAGTATATTTAATCTTATTTTATTATATATTTTAATCTTATGTATGTAAGTATGTACGTAATCTTGTATGTATGTATGTATGTAGGTAATCTTATGTATTTTAATCTTTTTAATCTTGATTTTAACACTTCATTTGTTTCAATTATTGTAGAAATTTAATTCTGTTTTAACATACTATTTTAACATACTGTTTTTAACTGTGTGGTGTTTTTTTAATGTCGTCGGTTGCCCCTGAGTCCCAGCCTTGGGAGAAGGGCGGGTTATAAATATAATAATAATAATACATATTGTGCATTTTGGTTGTTCCAATGAAATCACTGTTTTGTGGATTTTGGGTGTTACTGTACTTTGTTGCTACATGGCCTTGCTGCAGGATATGGTTCCTGGTCTTTAAAGGTAGCCACGGAGAAAAAGGGGCACCTCAATGCCCTTTACCCTCAAAGGCTAAAAATGCATCCCAGTTTGCCACAAAAGGAAGGAGAAGAGGGTGGCATTAGGAGCAACACAGCCTGGCAAAACCTCCCATTTTGTAACTGGTGAGAGTGCCAGGCCTCATTCCCATTACCTTTTAAACTGGATCGCAAATCGGTTTGAATCGTCTTAAATGACCGTGGTTCGCATTTGAACCGAATTGCTGAAGCGACTGGGAGGGCGGCCATGCGCTAGACCCATTTAATCCACGTCTTTTTGACTCTGGTTTTTTTTTCTGCATTATTTTTTCAACCGATTCCACGCAAGTGTGAACCACATGTGGATCGGAACCAGTTTAAATTTGCCCTTTGGCCGGCTGGAACGGGTCCATTTTGAACCGATTCATTTGTGAATGTGAACCACAAGTGGTTTACTTCATTTTATTTTGCAGCAAGAAAATGCGATCGGGGCAAATGTAGCGTGAACCGACACTCCGCTGCCGAACTGATCCGTTGATTTGGTTCACAAAGCGATTTATTTGTAAGTGGGAATGCGGCCATGGTCAGTCATGGTCTGAGTGCTGGGTTACAACTCTGGAGACCAGGGTTCGAATCCCTGCTCAGCCACGGCAATCCCCCTCTCGAGGAATGAGCCAAGAAGACCCCAGGACAGCTTCACCTTAGAGTCGCCATGGTCCAAGACACATTGCAGAAATAATCCAGTCTGAGATCGCTTTAACTGCCTTGGCTCAGTGCTAGGGAATACTGGGATTTGTAGTTTATTGTGGCACCAGAGCTCCCTCTCTCTCTCTCTCTCTCTCTGATCTAGAATGATGTCTCACAAAACTACAGTTCCCAGGATTCCCTAGCATTAAGCCAGGGCAGTTAAAGCGGACTGAAACTGGATTATTTCTGCAGTGTATTTTGGACGCATAAGCCAGGATGAGTCTAAGGGGGGCTCAACTTGCCACCAACCTCCCAATTTCTTTCCCCAAAACCTTGCTTACCCCGCAAGGTAGGCCCCAAAGGCCTTTCCTTCCTCGCCTGCCGGCAAATGCCGCTTCTTGCTGCGAAAAGGGAGGCCAGAGACTCAGGGACGCCCCTTCTGCCGCCCAGACACGCTCTCCACCATTTGCAGACCAGGGTTGTGTTTTTCCCTCAGACTACAACTCCCAGAAACCTCCGCCATTGGGCGAGCTGACAGAGGCTTCTGGGAGTTGGAGTCCAAAGTTTATGTGGAGGCCGAAAAGCTGTTCATTAAGGGGAGACAATGCCCTCCCTGGCTAGTTTTGTTCTGTCTTGGGAAGAAGACATTTTGTAGCCTTAGATCCAAAACACTGCAGAAATAATCCAGTTTGAGACCTGCCCTGGCTCAATGCTAGGGAATTCTGGGAATTGTAGTTCCGTGAGACATTTAGCCTTCCCTGTCAGAGAGAGCTCTGGTGCCACAGTAAACTACAATTCCCAGGATTCCCTAGCACTAAGCCAGGGCAGTTAAAGCTGCCCCAAACTGGTTTATTTTTGCAGTGTGTTTTGGAGTTTAGTATCCTCCCTCCGCTCTTTCGTCTTGGGTCTAAAACACACTGCAGAAATAATCCAGTTTGAGACCACTTTAACTGACCTGGCTCAATGCTAGGGAATACTGGGATTTGTATTTCATTGTAGCACCAGAGCTCTCTGACAGAGAAGGCTAAATGTCTCACAAAACTACAGTTCCCAGAATTCCCTAGCATTGACCAAGGCAGTTAAAGCAGTCTCAAACTGGATTATTTCTACAGTGTGTTTTGAGTCTCTGGAGGGACATTTGGCTTCTATAAGCCAGGCCTTGTTGTTGCTGCTGTTGTTGTGCGCCTTCAAGTCGTTTCAAACTTATGGCAACCCTATTATAGGTTTTTCTTGGTAATATTGGGACAGTATCTTTTGTTGTTGCTGCTGTTGTGTACCTTCTAGTCGTTTGTGTGACCAATGGCACCCTAAAGTGAACCTATGATGGGGTTTTCTTGGCAAGAGTTATTCAGAGGGGTTTGCCATCACCTATCTGCATTGCAAAATTACTGCAGTTTGGCACCGCTTTAACTGATGTGAGGGCTTTACTTCTCCCTCTGTCCTTATAGGACTACAGAAATGACGGCTGTTACTTTGTTCACCATCATCATACTCTGTTCATCATCATTATTTATTTAATGCAGCTGTGTTAATGGCCTTTTCTGAAGCCTTTGGGCTTCTGGCTTCTAGAAACATGACATTTGGCAAACAATTTGGGCTCAGTCATTGAACCATGCTTGAATGGCTAGGAAGATGGCTGGGCAAGATGAGAACCTCTTTTCCTCTTCTTTTTCAGTTGATTTGTCATGCCTTACTTCCTCATGTACTGTTCATACATCTTAGGGACAATGGCTAAGGTTTGGTCAAAGGCCCTGATTCTGCCTGCTTTGGAAGACATGGGTCCGAAACATGGTGCAGCAATAACTGAGTATGAAACTGTTTCAACTGCTCTAATTCAGTGGTAGGAAATTCTGGGAATTGTAGTTTTGTGACACATTTAGCCTTCTCTGTCTGAGAGCTCTGGTGCCATAATAAACTACAGTTCCCAGGATTCCCTAGCATTGAGCCAGGGCAGTTAAAGCAGTCTCAAACTGGATTATTTCTGCAGTATATTTTGGACCACAGAAACATGGGTGTTTATCAGACGATCTCTTAAAGAGGTACTATTGCAGTGTGACTCCTCTAGCTGCCTCCTGTTGCATGCTGGGATTGGCAGTTTTAAGGAGGGGTATTTAGAATTCTCAGGCAGAGAAGTTCAGCTCCTTAAAACTGCCAATCCCAGCATGCAACAGGAGGCTGCTAGAGGAGTCACACTGGAATAGTAGCTCTTTAAGAGCATAGTGTGATAAACATCTCTGCCAGTGGTGGCCAAACATCATTATCCTATAGTCTAGCATGCTTCCTTCCAAGAATGGAAAGAAGGGAGAGCCTGAGGGCCTCTAACTATGGGCTACATTTGGTCATGTTGTCTGTGGCGATGGTGGGATTTGACCATCCAAACGCTGCTTTACAAAGGCATGGTTTCCACTTTCCTCAATTTGGCACTGAAATCTTTCTGAGAGGTCTGCAGAAAGGCTTTTAGCATCTTCTCCAGATGGACTAAACATCTTTCCCTCTTCTATGGAGGGGATGTGTGCATTGGACAAGTTAGGGAACTCTTTATGAGCTCCTGAAGGCACCAGATTTGCAGCTCGAGGTGACCAGACCTTAGGGAATCTACTCAGAGTTGTAAAGCTTTTGAGCAGGAGGTGGCAGTAGACAGCCACTCTTCCAACATGATCAGTGTGGCCTAAATGCTGGCAGAGCAGAGATGTCCCATTCTTTTATCTAGACAGGCTTGTCTCAAGCTAAGCAATCTAGAAGGAAGGATTAGGCATCCCTGCATATGTTTAATTCACAGAGCTCTCTCCAGAATTCGATATTCAATAAATATGGTACTGTCCCACTCCCGAATACCCCCTTCTCTTGCTTACTCATATGGAAATCTGCAATGTATGTATGGGAGGGGGATCGGGGGAGAGGGAGTGCATGATGAGTGAACAAACAAATTATTGGGGGGGAAGGAGAAGGAATATGCATGCTCCATTCAATTACGGCAAGCAAAAGCAAAGAGGACATAACACTGGAGTAAAGGGTGAAGAGTTTTTTAAAAAGCACGAAATAACCTGATCTAGCCCCTCACCACACTGATCTCATGGCTGCACATTTTCATAAATAAAAGATAAATAAAATACAGATTTCTTTTTTCTTTCTCCATCATGTGTATGTGTTTATATTTACAATTCCCCCACTCATTCATGGGAGGAGGGAATGAATGGATTTATCCCAAGAGGGGGGACTTGGGGAAAATACAGCTGCAGATTTTGCCTTATGTTTCTGCTTCTACAAGGTCTGGATTTTTTTTTTTAATGAAAGCTAGGCGCTTTCCTTTAAAATCAAGCACAATGAGAAACAGCTTTTTAAAATGAGGTTTAAGTCAGGGATCTGTGTTTGCTATTATGGAACCAGCCTAAGGTGGAACAGCAAATGGTGCTTACCTCTGCAACAAAGTGTACAGTATCTTTTTATTATTATTTTGATATTTGAAGCAAAACCAAAAAATGCAGTTTACTCTGATATTTGAATCAAAACTAAAAACCCAGCTCTTTCCTTTCCTGCAATACAAATACACTACCAATGGACCAACAAGAATCTTATAGAGTTTGACCCCCTCCCTGGACTTATCCTGCAGAAGTACAATAAGTTATCAGATATACTGTATATGTGCATGTGTACATTCCCACACACACATTTAAGAGAGCCATTGTAGCTGAGTTATTCCTCCCGGAAATAAAAATTGCTACAAGCAATATATCCTATGAACTTACTTGGGTATATAACACAAGCAGGGGACTTTTAAGTACACATTCTTCTTGTAAGATCCCAATGTGCTAAGAATGAATGAACGATAGTCATTTGCCCTTCTCTGTGCTCTCAGGCATTATGATAGCTGTTGAGATGGCCTGGAGATGCTAAATCACAGCAAGAGATAAACTGTCCTGCTGTCAGTGGCCTTAGGAAGCATCTGTAATCTTTAGTTGTTCAATTGAGCTATGTCTGACTTTGCGTTTCAGAGTAGAAGAATAGGACAGCAGCCATTTTTTTTTTTTTACATTGTGTGCTAGAGACAAACCTGAAACACTTTGACTCTTTTGAGTTATTGAGTAAGTAGCATCCACAAAATAGTCATGGACAACTCAGAATGGAGAGCAGAAGGTGAGCTGGGAGCTGTGTTTGAGGAGTACTTTTTCAGTGTTTTTTTTTCTTTAAGGGGGCTTGTTGGGGGCTTTTGTCTGCTTTTGGCCCTGGGCTCTCCCTGAACACATGGCTTGAAGGGACAAGGCTTCTGCTCAGCCACTGACCTGTTGCGGGGAACAGCTACCAGCAACTATGGGGCAACTGCATGGCTCACTCTCAAAGCGGGCTGCCAGCAGGAGCATTTTTTGCCACTCTTTTTCCAGCAGCTTCGGGCTGCCTTTGGTAGCTTCGGAGTGGCTTCCAGTCACTTTTTTTTTGGGGGGGGGGGGGGGGTTGTCATCTGAACATGGCTATGTCTTGGAGACTTCTCAGTATAAGACTCACAACTGGTCTGGAATTTAAATTCCAATTGATCTTTTGATCATTCAGATAATTATTTTTATCAAAGGTGCTGCACAATCCCTTGTCATATTGATGTTCAAGGCTAACCGTGGCTAGGTCTTCGAGACATTTAAGTGCAAGACCCATAACTGTTCTGGAATTTCAATTCCAAGTGATTTTTTCTTTTGTCTGCACAGCCCCTTGGTGTACTTTCTCCGAAATTCACTCCATGCATCTGAGGAAGTAGAGCAAGTCTACAAAAGTTTGGTTGTTGTTGCTGTTAACTGTCCTCAAGTGGATCTCGACTATGGATAAGACATCTCCAACACCCTCTGTCCTCCACTGCTGTGCTTAATTCCCACAACCCCATAAAACACATGACCTCCTTAATAGAGTCTATCCATCTGGCATGTGGCCTACCTATCTTCCTACTTCCCTCCACCTTTCCCAGCATTATTGTCTTTTCCAGTTAGTCCTTCCTTCTCATGATGTGTCCAAAGTACTACAGCCTCAGTTTGGTCGTCTTGGCTTCCAGGGAAATTTCTGGCTTGATCTGCTCTAGGACCCATTTGTTCTTCGGAACTTCCCGAAAGTAAAAAGCTGACGTTTTTGTCCCTTTTGCCTTTGGTTTAGCTTCACATTATTTCACATTTGTAGGAACATTGTATGATAAACTTCCTGCATTTGTGTTTTTTTCTTCTAATTTAAATCTACTTTAAATCCTGTTTCTCAGCAGGATTTTGCTAGTGTGATAAGATCCACAGATCATGAAAGGCTAAGGAATGCCCTTAAAGACATGGGAGTGCCAACACATCTGATAGTCCTGATGAGAAATCTGTACTCAGGACAAGAGGCTCCTGTCAGAACAGGACACAGAGAAACAGAATGATTCCCAGTTGGCAAAGGGGTCAGACAAGGCCGCATCTTATCACCCAACCTGTTCAACTTATATGTAGAACATATTACAAGAAAAAGCAGGCTTGAACACAGAAGAAGGAGGAGGAGTGAAAATAGGGGGGAGGGAGAGAGGGAGGGGAGGAGGAGGAGGAGGCAGCGATCCAAGGGTGGCTGTGGAGAGGGAGACCCATAGGGTTTTCCCTGTGGCAGACCCAAGATCAAGTGCGGCAGGTCATGCCACCAGTGGGAATGAGCCCAAAGAAACAAACATATGTAATGACCATCAAGGACCTTCACAATTCAGCCTAGACAATGAAGAAATAGAAACAGTAAAAGAATTCCCATACCTGGGATCAAACACTGATAGAAATGGGGACTGCAGCCAGGAAATCAGAAGAAGATTAAGAATGGGGAGAGTGGCTATGAAAGAACTAGAAAAGATTCTAAAATGCGAAGATATACAACTGAGCACAAAAGTTAGAATCATGCAAGCCATTGTATTCCCTATTACCATGTATGGATGTGAGAGCTGGACAGTTAAGAAAGAAGATAGGAAGAAAAGCCATTCATTTGAGTTGTAGTGCTGGAGAAGAGTGCTGAGGATCCCATAGACAGCCAAAATGACAAACAAAAGGTCCTAGAACAGGTCAAGCCAGAAATATCCCTGGAACCCAAGATGAATAAACAGAGGCTATCATACTTCAGACACTTCATGAGAAGTAAGAACTCATTGGAAAAAGACAATAATGCTGGGAAAGGTGAACGGAAGAAGGAAGAGAGGAAGGCCACATGCCAGATGGATAGACTCTGTTAAGGAGGTCATGGGTTTTATGGGACTGCAGGAATTAAGTAGAGCAGTGGAGGACAGAGGGTCTTGCAGATTCTCATCCACAGTCAAGATCGACTCAAGGGCAGTTAACAACAACAACAAACAAACAAACTTTTGTAGACTTGCTCTACTTCTTCAGATGCATGGAGTGAATATCTGAAAAAGTATAGCAAGTGACTGTGCAAACAGCCCCGAAGGGGCGGCCTCCAGCTGCCCTTTTTACAGCCAGATCAGGGCCGCAACAACTGCACCCCACAGCCCCAATCTGGCCTTTCCAGGGTGCAAAATAGAGTCACAAAACGTGGCTTTACAGTGCTCCTTCGGATGCAGTGCCAGAGGAGCACCATGATGCCATGCTGCCCTGGGAGTGGAGCCGGGGCGTGTGTTGTGTAGATGCTATGCCCCGACTCCATCCCCAACCTAGCCCAAACTGATGGTCTGCTGCACAGGGCCCAAGTCTGGATAACCCTGGATAACAAAATGTGTGGAGGCTCAAGTCTCATTCAGTCCAATGGCATAACAAAATGGTGCACCTTATATAAAAATGGAAAAGGTTGGTTGCTGTTTGGGATTTATGCTTTTTCTGAATATCTGTGGATAAGGAAGGTTGACTGTACATTTTCTATAAAAATAAATGAAAAGCACAACTCTGCCTCCAGAGAAGGGAGGACTGCCACTTCCCTGCTTCAGTCACCCCCTCCGTTGTCTTTATTGTATACTACACTTGTCCCTCCATATTGGCTAGGGTTAGGGGCACAAGACCCCTGCGGATATGGAAAAAACGCAAATAACAAAAACACCGTGTTTTTTACCTGAGAGGACACCTCTCTGGGAATCTCTAGGTCTTCCAGCACAACTCTTTGGCCAACGTCCGACAGACACTGACCAGAGAATTGCGCCGGAGGAGCTACAAATGCCTAGGAGTCGCTAAAATAATACTAACTATGCTCATCTCTTTCCACATTTGCAGCTTTGATATCTGTGGCTTTGATTATTCTTTAGTTAAAGTTGACCATAGAGTTGCACTGGAGGAGGACCTAGATATTCCTAGAGAGAATATATATATACACATATATATATATAATAAAATCAGCGAATTATCAAAGCCGCAAATGTGGAGAGGGACATAATAGTTAGTATTACTTTAGAGATATTTTAACCATGTAGTGTCGTTGTTTTAGACTGTGCTCCTTTTGGCAGTTTTTTATTCTTCTTATTCTTCTTTTGCTTTATTTGACCCTTGCTCTGTAAACAAATGATGATGATGATGATGATGATGATGATGATGATGATGATGATGATGATGA
>NC_056522.1:29555644-29596494 GCF_019175285.1 Sceloporus undulatus | reverse complement strand
ATCCTCCTCTGCTCCTTTCCCAAGGCCTGGGGAAACCACCCCCTTTTTGCGGGGCAGAGGCTGGAAGGAGAGGCGGGGGCCTCCATTAAGGCCTGCTGCCTCAGCGGAGGCTGAATGGCTGCTGCTGCTGCTGCTGCTCTCAGCCGCCCAGCAGGGAAGCCTCCTTCCTCCTCCTGAGTCGGGGACTCCTCCGGCCCCAGGAGCCAGGGAAGGGCGGCCCAAGAAGACTATCCTCCTCCCGCCTCAGGTTTGTCCCTCACTTTTCCTCCTTCTCTTGCCGCCGTTTCTTAACTGTTCGCCTCCTCAGGGACCCTTTTGCGTCCCCCGTTCTCTCCTGCTGCTGCTCCTCCTTTCGTGGCCTCAGGGGCCTCCTTGGTCCCCGAAGGAGAAGGGCGAAGGGAGAGGGAAATGGGGCACACAGGCTAGGAAGGAGAGTCGAGCAGGGGGCTCTGTGTGGTTGTGGGTGTTGTGATGGTTGGTTTTGTTTGCTTCCCTCCCTTCGTCGTCCCAGAATGGAGTTGGGTGAATGGACACTGATAGAAAGGCAGAGAGAGAGAGAGAGAGAGAGAGAATGTGTCTCTGTGTCTCTGTGTAGATATATAAATATACAAATGCTGATGCATATATTTATATTGATATAAATATAGAAATGCTTATATATATATATATATACACACACACACACACACACACACATATTTATGTATAAATGCTGAGATATCAGTATAGAAATGTGATCCATAAATATATAAATAAATATATCTATTTATAGACATGCTGATCTATCTATATGTGTATATATTGAAATTCTGACCTAGAAGTATAGAAATAAATATATGTATGAATATAGAAATGCTGATATATAAATATAGAAAAACTGATCTATAGCTATATCTATAGAAATGCTGATATATAATAGATAAATGCTAATAAATAAAGAAATAAATATAGAAATGTTTATATATATGTATATGTTGTTATATAAATATATAAATGCTAATAAATAAATAAATAAATATAGAATTGCTGATATATATATATGTGTGTGTGTGTAAATAAATATAGAAATGATGATATATAAACATAGAAATGCTGATATGTAAATATATAAATATATAGAGATGCTGATATATAAACATAAATAAATATAGAAATGCTGATCTATAAGTATAGAAATAAATATATATATATATAAATATAGAAATGCTGGTATATAAATATGTAAATGCATATATAACTGCTGATCTATAAGTATAGAAATAAATATATATAGGAACAAATACATATATAAATAAAGGAATGCTGATATATATATATATATATATATATATGCTGATATAGAAATATATTTTATATATATATATATATATATATATATGCTGATATATAAATGTATATGCTGATAGAAATTACAAAATGCAGTTAGCTGAGGGCTGAGACTTTGTTGATGCACGGCACCACTGTGTCATTGTAGTTGTTGTTGTTGTGTGCTCCTTGAAGTCCTTCCCAACTTATGGAGACCCTCAGGTGAATTTTATCATAGGGAATTATTGGCAAGTTTCTTCAGAGGTTTGTTTTTTTATTTTGCTCTTGCCATCCTCTGAGGCTGAGAGAGTGTGACTTCCTCAAGGTCACCCAGTGGGTTTCCATGGCCGAGCTGGGAATCGAACCCTGACCTCCATAGTCCAGCACTCAAACGCCACTTATGTAGTTGTTGTGCGCCTTCACATCATTTCCAACTTATGGCAGCCCTAAGGCCACACAGTGGGTTTTTATGGCTGAATAGGATTCAGACTCAGGTCTCCATAGTCGTAGTCCAACACATGAACCACTGCGTCACTTATGTTGTTGTTGTGTGCCTTCAGTTCGTTTCTGACTTATGGTGAACCTGTCATGGAATTTTCTTGTACAGATTTCTTCAGAGGGGGCTTTCCATTGCCTTCCCCTGAGGCTGAGAGTGTGTGACTCACCCAAGTGGGTTTCTATGGCTGAGCCAGGATTCGAACCCTGGTCTCCAGACTTGTAGTCCAGCACTCGAACCACTATACCCCTTGGGTTTCATGGTGACCCTAAGGCAACCCTGTCATGCACAAGTTACGTGCTCTCAGCCTCAGGGGAAAGCAATGGTGACTTTAAGGTGAGCCTATCAGGGGGGTTTTCTTGGCAAGATTTGTTCAGAGAAAGTTTTCTGTTGCCTTCCCTGAGACTGAGAGACTGTGATCCACTCAAAGTCATGGCTGAGCGGGGAATCGAACTCTGGTCTCCAGAATCCAACACTAAACCATTATGCCACTTATACTCTGCAAAATAGTGTGAGTCTGCCCTTTCCCATATATTTCTTTTGATACAAGTACTGAGATCTCTGTGATTTGGGAGAAGAGACATCCAGACATTTCTCTCTTTCTCTGAAACTTACAAGACACCTGTGGAAAAGTGGATGGTGAGATGAGGGCTGCTTCCATGCATCAGAATGAATGCAGTTTGACACTGCTATAATTATCATGGCTCCATCCTAGAGTATCCTGAGATTTGTTGTGACATAAAAGGTTAAATATCTCACTAACTCCAAAATTCCATAGCATTTAACCATGGAAGTTAAAGCAGTGTCAAACTGCATTAATTCTGCAGTGCAGATGTAGCCAAGATGGGTTGCCTGTATGCCACTTTGTACAGTGATATGGTTTTAAGTTGTACAAGGTATTCAGAGATGGATAAAAACAAACAGGTATAAAGGTGGAGCATACGAAGGCCCTGTCCAGATGGGCCAAAAATAAAATAATAAATAAAATAAAATTTTTATTTTTATCCCGCCCTTCCAGGGATCAGGGCGGCTAACAACAAGAATTAAAATACATACAATACAAGAAAGATAAAAAACCCATAAAATACAATACACATAAAAAACCCCTATAGCCCAACCTCATGGCCACGAAAAGAGGAGGGAGGCCCACAGAATATTTTATTCGGGGAATGCCTGCTGGAATAGGAAGGTTTTGAGATCCTTCCTAAATTGGGCCAGGGTGGTAGATGAGCGGAGCTCAATGGGCAGCTTATTCCAAAGGGCTGGGGCAGCTGTGGAAAAAGTCCTCCGTGAGGTGGAGGCTAATCTGGCCCCAGGCACCTTCAGTAGTTGCTGCCCAGACGTTCTGAGGGTGCGAGACGGAATGTACGGGGAGAGACGGTCCCTTAGGTATCCTGGGCCCAAGCCATTTAGGACTTTATAGGTAATAACCAACGCCTTATATTGAGCTCGGAAGCGGATGGGCAGCCAATGGAGGTCCCTAAGAACCGGTGTTATATGGCTGGTCCTGGGAGCACCAGTGACCAGCCGGGCCGCCATATTCTGCACCATTTGTAGCTTCCGAGTTTGGTATAAGGGTTGCCCCATGTAGAGTACATTGCAGAAATCCAATCTCGAAGTTACCAGAGCATGTACAACAGTTTCTAGGTCCCTCTGGGCCAGATATGGGCGCAGCTGGCGGATCAGCCAAAGCTGATAACAGGTGCTCCTGACCGTCGCATTCACCTGAGCAGTCAGGTGAAGCGACGAGTCAAGAAGCACCCCCAGACTGCGCACGGAGTCCTTCACAGGGAGCGTGACCCCGTTCAGGACAGGTGGAACCACCGCCATTCCTGGACCAGGAGAACCTATCACTAGTACCTCCGTTTTCTCTGGATTCAATTTGAGTCGGTTTTCCCTCATCCAGCCCATTACTGACTCTAGACAGGCCACGAGAGGAGAGACGCCATCCCCAGTCACTGCATCAGTCGGAGACATAGAGAAAATGATTTGGGTGTCATCAGCGTACTGATAACCCCGCGCCCCATGTCTCCGGATGATCTCTCCCAGCGGTTTCATGTAAATGTTAAATAGCATGGGAGACAGAATGGCCCCTTGAGGGACCCCAGTTTTAAGGGGCCTCTCGTCGGAGCACACGTCTCCCAGCTGCACCATCTGGGACCTCCCGGAGAGGTAGGAATGGAACCACTGAAGCGCAGTGCCCCCAATTCCCACCTCTGCCAGGCGTCCCAGAAGGATACCATGGTCTATGGTATCGAAAGCCGCTGAGATGTCCAAGAGCACCAGCAGGGACACGCTTCCCCTGTCGATGCTCAGACGGAGATCATCGACCAAGGCGACCATGGCCGTCTCAACCCCGTAACCCGCCCGGAAGCCAGTTTGAAATGGATCCAGATAATCCGTTTCATCCAAGACCGCCTGAAGCTGGATCGCAACCGCTCTCTCGATCACCTTTCCCAAAAATGGAAGCAGCGAGACTGGCCGATAATTATTATGAACCAGGGGGTCGAGGGAGGGCTTTTTTAGGATCGGTTTTACAATGGCCAATTTGAGATCCGATGGAAATTGCCCATCCCTCAAAGATGTATTGATTATCCGGCGTAACAATGACGTTACCGCCGGTCCCCCCTGGGCCGCTAACCACGAGGGACAGGGATCAAGAGAGCAGGTCGTTTTCCGAACACTTCCGAGGATCTTGTCCACATCCTCAGTACTTACCAACTCAAACTGATCCAGTTTAACATAGTCCACGGAGGCTCTGGACACTTCTACCCTAGCTTCTGCAGTAATGTCAGCGTTCAGATCTTTGCTTATACGAGAGGTTTTATCCGCGAAAAAGTCGTTAAACAAGTCACAGCAGGCCTTAGAAGGTTCAAGGAACTGGTTCAGAGCTGGAGGGAGCTGAGTTAGCTCCCTGACCACCCTGAACAACTCTGCCGGACGCGACTCTGCGGACGCAATACGAGCACCATAGAACGAATTCTTTGTTGCTCGTATTGCCTCTCCATAGTCCTCTAACAGTTGGTCTAGGAGAGCCTTGTCGTGTAAGCAAAGGTGTTTCCGCCAACGGTACTCTATCCGTCGCAGAACCCGCTTCCTTGCCCGGAGATCTTCCGTGTACCAGGGCTTACGTTTGGAAGCGGGCCTGAGAGGGCGCTTGGGAGCGATCCTGTGTATAGCCCCGGAAAGACCGGTATTCCAGATACCGGTGAGGGCGTCAACAGAGTCGCCGTCATTTCCAACCGTGAGCCCCTCTAAGGCTTCCTGGAACCTCTCAGGTTCCATCAGCCTTCGAGGGTGGACCATCCTAACAGGTCCGCCACCCCCGGGGGGGATCTGGGTAGAAGCCTTGATTTTCGCCTCTACCAGGAAATGATCCGTCCATGACAGGGGGGAAATATTAGCTATTTCCACCCACGGATTTTCCGCATCCGAACAGAAGACCATATCGAGAGTATTACCCGCACAATGTGTGGGACCCTGTATCAGCTGGGACAGGCCCATGGCCGCCATGGTCTCCATGAATTCCCGAGCCGCACCGGATGGAACATAGCTGGCCGTGAGGGAGATGTTGAAGTCGCCCAGGACAAGAAGCCTGGGAGTCTCCAGCATCAGCTCAGCGACCAGCTGTGTCAGCTCGTTAAGGGAGTCCGCTAATGCACGGGGTGGCCGATACACTAACAGAATCCCTAGACTGTCCCTGGCCTTTAGGGTCAGGTAAATACACTCGATGTAGGTAGTCTGTCGGATGTGGTTCCTGGTGAGGGATACGGTGTTCCTATGTACCAAGGCCACACCCCCCCCCGCCCACCTAACCTACGCTGGTCCTTCACCGAGTACCCAGCAGGCAGGGCCTGAGCCCACACAGCATCCCCTTCAGGCCCCAGCCAGGTCTCGGTAATGCAAGCCAGGTCACACTTCGAGTCCTCCAGCAGGTCCTGGAGGATGTGGGTCTTGTTATTAATCGACCTGGCATTGCACAGGAGCAGCGATAGGGTTTGTGGCACGGTTGGAGTGACCCTCAGGTCCTTCAGGTTGGGAGGGGGGGCAGGAAGGTGAGATAGATATAACGCATCGATCACGCCTTCCCCTGGAACGCAAGCCCCTACTCCCACCGCCATACCTCCCCCTGCCCCACACAACCTCAATAGGAGCTCCGCCCTCCAAGATGTCATCCCCGGCCCAGGCATCCCCCGTATCCCTAACCTCCCCCCAACCCTCTATGGCAGCTAAGGGAGCAGAGGGCAGCCACTACAGGCATCCTCATGCTCCCAGGCTAATCCAAGCCTCCCCCGCCCGATGGAAGCTGCGCAGCTGCGCAATTACGCAACTGCGGTGTTCCCCAAGTCCGTGGGCGGCTCTCCCGGGGCGGTGCGCAGATGCGCACCTCCAAAACCCCGGGAGGAGGCCGCCCGGCAAAGGGGTGCAGTCCTGGCGTCGGCAGCAGCGGCAGCGGTGTCCCGGCGTGGAGGCTGCAGGGGGCGTGTCGAGAGGGTCCGGTTCCCCGGCTTTTAACCCCGCCGCTCTCACCTGGCGGGGCTCCTCCCAACTTCCCCCCAGATGGTCCTTAAAGGGCCCTCACGCCGATAACTGGCCGCTCAAAGCCAAAGCCAGAAAAGTCCAGGTCCCAAGGGGTGTTCCCCAAGTCCGTGGGCGGCTCTCCCGGGGCGGTGCACAGATGCGCACCTCCGAAACCCCGGGAGGAGGCCGCCCGGCAAAGGGGTGCAGTCCTGGCGTCGGCAGCAGCGGCAGCGGTGTCCCGGCGTGGAGGCTGCAGGGGACGTGTGTGCATCCTGAGTATGTGCATCCTTTTCAGATGCTCCCTAACCCTAGTACGTACTCAGTATGTCAAAATGGCGGCACCCTGTATACACGGGCATCACGATTTTGACACAATGGATGCATAGCGTCCACACGTCTCGTTGCGCTTGTGACATCACGAGTGCACCATTTGCGCACTCGGGTGTTTCAAGCGCAATGCAAAAAGAACCCGCTTTTTGAAGGTTCTTTTTCCGCTGCCGGGAAGCCTCACCATTTGGCAGCTGAGGCTTCCCACGGGCAGAAATGAAGGAGGCAGGAGACCGCCGTTTTTGGGCGGTCTGTATCCTGCCGAAGTGTCAGGGTTTAGAAGACAAAGGTCCAAAATATACTGCAGTAATAATCCAGTTTGAGACTGTTTTAGCTGCCCTGGCTCAGTGCTAGGGAATCCTGGGAATTGTAGTTTATGGTGTACCTGAGCTCTCTGACAGGGAAGGCTAAATTTCTCACAAAACTACAGTTCCTAGAATTACTTAGCATGGAGCCAGGTCAGTTAAGGCAGTGTCAAACTGGATTAGTTCTGCAGTGTGTTTTGGACCAAAGGGGTTGTTCAGAAGTTGTTGGGTTTTTTTAGCGTGACAATGCGAGTACTGTAATCTCACTCACACTTTCTGGTTTTGTTGTTCACACTATTATTTTAAATCAGAACCACATCTGTGTGGATTTCTGGATTTTCTGTTGTTCACAGATGTCAGTACTACGAATAAAGATGGAGTTGATGATGCAGATTTATTCAAAAAGTGTTCCAGGCATGCAGAATTTTATTCCAGTTTATCCTAGGCCTCTCTGCGTCAGTTATTCACACAGCTGACAATGCAAATCTTTTAAGAGAACTGGGGGGGGGGGGATGGCAGACCTGAGATTGATTTTCTCAGTTTTAAGTGGGGTTTTGCAGCCCCCCTCCCAAACTTACTCAGGTGCATTCAAAATTCCTGTGAACAATAAAGATTCAACCCATATTCTACCAGGATTATTTCCACTGTTTGAATAACCCCAAAGAAATCAGAAAAAGGCTGGGACTTGGAAGGGCAGCTGTGAAGGAACTAGACAAGATCCTGAACTGTCAAAATATATCTTTGAATACTAAAGTTAGGATTGTCTATGCCATCATATTCCCCATTTCTATGTATGGTTGTAAAAGCTGGAAAGTGGAGAAGGCTGATAGAAAGGAAATCGTGATGCTGGAGAAGAATTCTGCGAATACTGGAGACTGCTAAAAAGACCAATACATGGATCTTAGAGCAAATCAAGCCTGAGCTCTTCTAAGAGCCAAGATGACTAAATTAAGGGCCCAAACAGACAGGCCAAAATAAAGCTGCTTTGGGTCACTTTGGAGATATGCTGTTTAAATGACACACATCTTAAGGGGCAATAAGCTGTGCCAAAGCTGCACTCCAGTCCTTAGGACTGGAGCATGGCTTTGGCGCAGCTTCTGGCCTCTTAAGATCATAGAATCATAGAGTTGGAAGAGACCGCACGGGCCATCCAGTCCAACCCCCTGCCATGCAGGAAATCCAAATCAAAGCATTCCCAGCAGATGGCCATCTAGCCTCTGCTTAAAGACCTCCAAGGAAGGAGACTCCACTACACTCCGAGGAAGGAGTGTGTTCCACTGTCGAACAGCCCTTACTGTCAGGAAGTTCTTCCTAATGTTTAGGTGGAATCTCTTTTCCTGTAGCTTGCATCCATTGTTCCGGGTCCTGTTCTCTGGAGCAGCAGAAAACAAGCTTGCTCCCTCCTCAATATGACATCCCTTCAAGTATTTAAACAGGGCTATCATATCACCTCTTAACCTTCTCTTCTCCAGGCTAAACATCCCCAGCTCCCTAAGTCGTTCCTCATAGGGCAAGGTTTCCAGACCTTTCACCATTTTAGTCGGCCTCCTTTGGACACGCTCCAGTTTCTCAATGTCCTTTTTGAATTGTGGTGCCCAGAACTGGACACAGTATTCCAGGTGGGGCCTGACCAGAGCAGAATACAGTAGTACTATTACTTCTCTTCATAGAATCATAGAATCATAGAGTTGGAAGAGACCACAGGGGCCATCCAGTCCAACCCCCTGCCATGCAGGAAATCACAATCAAAGCATCCCCGGCAGATGGCCATCCAGCCTCTGCTTGAAGACCTCCAAGGAAGGACACTCTTGATCTAGACACTATACTTTTATTGATGCAGCCTAAAATTGCATTGGCCTTTTTAGCTGCCGCATCGCACTGTTGACTCATGTTCAATTTGTGGTCTACTTGGACTCCCAGATCCCTTTCACATGTAGTTTCATTCAGCCAGGTATCCCGCATCCTATATCTGTGCATTTCATTTTTCTGCCCTAAGTGCAGTACCTTACATTTCTCTGTGTTGAATTTCATTTTGTTAGCTTTGGCCCAGCTTTCTGTGTCATTTAAATAGCATATCTCCAAAGTGACCCAAAGCAGCTTTCTTTTGGCCTCTCTGTATGGGCCTTTACTGTGCGAAATAAGATGTAGTATAAACTTTTGTAGACTTGCTCTACTTCCTCAGATGCATGGAGTGAATCTCTGAGGAGGAAAACCCAGTTTATGGAAGCTTATGCGACAATTTATTTCTCAAAGGTGCTACAAGATCCCTTTGCGTACTGATATTCCAGAATAATATGGCTATGGTTTTTAGATGAGATATATTTTATATTGTGATTTTAAATAACTATTATCAGTATCATTGTGTTTGCATAATTCTGTTGTAATCCCGCCTCAATCCATTGGGAGAGGCAGGACAATATAAATAAAATTTATTATTATTATTATTATTATCGTTGAATTCTCAACTGAGACAGTCTAACTTTGGCTGTATAATGAGAAGATGTGACTCACTGGAAAACATAAGACAAGAAATGACAAGGCAGTAGGAAAAGAAAGACTACATTCCAGATGGATAGACTCAATCAGTAACCTGCATCAGGGCTGTTGAGGATAAGAAAACTTGGAGGTCTCTCATTCATGGGATTGCCATAAGTTGAAGTCAACTTGATAGCAGTTAGCAACAAGAAAAGCAAGGATTCAGATCTAATTCAAAGCCATACAGTCTTTCTTGGAAATGCTCGCTCCCTGTTATCAGAACATGAGAACTTGTTGTGTCAAAGGAAAGATGCTTTGCATGTGCTCAGTTTTCTCTTTCTCCATTAGTTATTTATGCTATAAATTATCATAAGCCACCTTGAATCCCTTTTTGGGAGAAAGATGGGATATAAATCTATGAATAAATAAATAATGTCCTGTTCTAGAAAAGAGTTTGCAAGACTATAGTATTTGGTATTGCGGTGCAGTTCTAAGGCTTCATACTTCTGATCTTCAAGACATTTTTTTATAAATCTGCCATCAGCATACAAGAAGTTCCTAACATCCTCTTCTCTACACCCTGAAAATCTGCATCTGAGAGTCTTCTTCTTCTTATGTTAGCCAGACTTCCAGAATTCAAAACTGTTGAGCTTGGAATATGATCAGTGACATTTTTCCTTGTGGTAAGGAACAAGCCTAGAATGCTAGGAACTATAAAGCAGCTTAATGCAGGGAATAAAATGGCAAACTGCTCAAATCAGGAGAATAGATTGCTCTCAAATAGATAATAGATATGAGTTTATAAAATGCCACAAGCCATCTTACTAGTACAGGTACACACTGTGTACTTCAATTAATGAAGTAGAAATATTTCTGAGCATTAATTCTTTAACAGAAAAATTGGTACCAGAAGCAGGAATAACATGGAAAGAATAGGGATAGGTTTCTGAACTATAAAAATGAATAAAAACTCAACATGTTTCAGCAGACATTTTATGCAAAACTAACAATATGCACATGAGAAATGGAAAAAAGAAGTCAGGTACAAGTAAACCTGTAGTCTTCCAAAGACCACTAGAATACACATTACAAAATTTGTCCAGGGATTACTTTTTCTTTTACTAGCTTCCATTTTTCTTAGGATTTCCATTTTGGTAGAGACAGTGTGGTGTAGTGGTTTGAGCATTGGACTAGGACTATAGAGAACAGAGTTCAGACCCTTGCTTTGCCACAGAAACCCACTGGGTGACCTTGGGCAACTCACACTCTCTCAGCCTCAGAGGACGACAAGGCCAAACTCCCGAATAAATCTTTCCAAGAAAAAACCTGTGATAATTTCACCTTAGGGTTGCTGTAAGTAGGAAAAGACTTGAAGGCACACAATAACAACAAGGCAGATTTATAAATCTATGCCTTTTTTAGCATCATAGGGGCAGCTCATGAGGCAGGTTTATCTGCTTTCTCCTTTTCTCTCTGTTCACACACTCTCAGAAAGAGATTGTGGAGGCAGCTACTGTTTACCTTGCCTATGATAGGCAGGCGCACATAGGTACAGATAAAAGAGTGGTACAATCCCATTTCTTTTCCAGTGAAAGCTTTGTTGTATAGTTAGCCCTCCAAATTTGCAGCTTTGACTTTTGCGGCTTTGATTATTTGCAGTTTTGATTGATATGTTCTCTTTAGGAATCCCTAGGTTCTCCAGCGCAGCTCTTCCAGAAGTTGACCATAGAGTTGTACTACAAGGTTTTAGAGAAAACACTTCTCTAGGCATCTGTAGGTCCTCCAGTATGAATCTATGGTAACCTTCTGACAGACGTTGACTGTAAGAGTTGCACTGGAGGACCTGGAGATTCCTAGAGAAGTGTTCCCTTAGGTAAAAAGAATAGTGTGTTTTTATTTGAGTTTTTCCACATTCACGGGAGTCCTTCACCCTTAACCCCAGTGAAAGACCACTGTATTGTTTACTGCAGACATGCTGCTGCAAACCAATGCTGAAAGTCTCTGTTCCAGCTTTTACAACCATACATAGAATCTCTTAAGTATCCACTTAGTTCAAATGCTACTTAAAAACACCTTTTAGCTAAACATAGTACAGTACAAGGAGGAAAAAACATAGTGGGTGGGCATAAAATATTTTGTAAAAAGTAGCTCCTTTGTCAGAGGCATTGTTAACTGAGGTATCTAGGTAGAAATTGTTCTGAAAGTAGGTAATGGCAGTCTCCCTATCTTGGCTTCAGTATTTTCCATGTATATGTCTCATTGGTCAGATAATAGTGATAAGGAACTTCATAGTCAGTGGCATTTGCACCTAAAAGATCTGTTTATTTATTAGATTTATGTCTTGTTTTTCTCTTCAAAATGAGACTTGAGCCAGCCGTGTGAATAAATCCATAATATCTTTGTATTGAACATTAGTGGTATTAAATTATAATTCTAAGAAATCACCACCTTTCAGGGACGCATTACACTTTCTTGTCTTTTGCCCTCAGCCGGCTTGCAGGTAGTGGCCTTTCCACAGTTTCCCCCCTTAAAAACTAAAAATATGACTAGTTTAAAGAACACATTTGCTTCTAAATGGGGAAAAGTAAGCTACTAATATGGAAATTAACAAAGTTTCTCCTGTTTTATGTTTGCTTGCACACTGTGATGGGAAAATATTTTGGGCAAAACCTTGACCTCACTGAAGTCATTGTGTGTTTTTCCTGCAATTTAAGTAGGACTAAATTTTCACTTTCACGTGTGTGGAAACCTTCATTATAGAGTCACTGATGGCTCCACTTCCATTTCTATGTTATATCTTCTATGTTATATTTTCTATTTCTGTGCTATACCTTCATATCCAAATCTGCTTCTTTTCCATTTTGTACCATAGGGCATGCTCTTTATCCAGTCAGTTAATACATTTATGTAAAGTGTTAATATACCATCTAACACTATGTCTTGAAAGTAAAATATGAAAATGAAGACCTTTATTTAAAAAAGTGCAAGGCAGTGATACCATCCCAGTATACTCAATATATACTTTCTCATTATATATATATCCATAGGATGCACTACTAGTTAATAAAAACTCTTCACTTTAAAAAAGAAAAAGGAACACAGGAGGAAAAATGTGCGTAGGTTCACAATGTTGAATCAGAACACTTAGGCAAGCCAAAGTGATGAACTCATTTATTTTTCCCTTGAGGATTCGAACAAGAGACGGGAAGTCATTGACTCATAAGGAAGATCATTCACTGTGCAATTGTAAACATCATATATTGTGCCAGCAAATATTTCCATAGTCCTTTACTTTCTGGAAAATACCAAGCAAATAATTTGCTAGAATTACAATGAACAAAACCCGTACAATAATAGAGGTCATTATCAAGCTTTATGTAACTGAAATAATATCTGTATCTTAGTTAAATGTTAATTTGCTGGAACACTGAGGGGGAAAAAACATCCTGCTTATGATACTGATATCATATTTGCACAATTTCCCCCCACAAAACTTAAATGCTGACATACATAGAAATTCTTGAAAACAAAAACACTTCTGTCCCCATTTTGCTAGTAAGCAGCAGCAGCTTTTAGTAATAATAATTCTTAAATTTTTAAAATTGTAATTTCCTTTTTTTCTGGACAAATGGTATTATTCAAAGACAAATTGAAAGGTAAAATAGAAAAAGGGGACATAGTTCATGAACTTCACAGTAAGAGCTGTTCAACAATTGAATGGACTCGCTTGGAGAGTGAACTCTATATCTTTCGAGGTCTTTAAACAGGTTGGATTGGCATCTTTCAGGAGGGCTTTACTTGTAAATTCCTGCATGTCAGAGGTTGGGCGTAGATGGCCCATGTGGGGAATAATAAATAGGTGGCAGTTCAAAACCTAGCTATTATAAATTGAGTTACCATTTGGCAAAAACTTACCTTATTAATGATTTTATTAGAAATATTTTAGTTCCATGGAAAACATCATGTTTCCCTTTTGCTACTTTGGGTGACATCAAACACATATGTATAAGTTATACATGATCTATAAATAGAATTAAAGTTAGATATTTAGTTTTGGACTTGTTGCTGAGTTGAGACCACTTTAACTTTCCTAGCACTGGTTTAGTGCTAGGAAATTCTGGGAAATGTAGTTTTGTGAGACGTCAGAAAGCTCTGGTGTCACAATAAACTACATTTGGCATAATTCCTTAGTATTAAGCTAAAGCAGTCTCAAACTGGATTGTTTCTGCAGTGTGTTTTGGACTGCAGACATGGTTTATCCTCATTTTGTTATAATTAAATGCATTAAATTTTAAAGGCTGTAATCCTAACTTGCTAGAGAATTAAACTGCCTGTCAAGTACAGCAGATATTTCTATTACAAGACCAACATGAAGAGGAAAGCAGGCATTTGGCATTGCGGCTCATGTATGAAAACAATTGGTGGCACCAGGACATCCCACACTGGCAGTACAATTGGTGAATAGATTGTGTTTGTATGTGCCTTCAGTCACCTGATGACCTACAGCAACCTCATGAATTTCATACGGATTTCTTAGGTTACAAATACTCAGACGTGGTTTGCCAGCATTTGGTATTCATTGGCAGTCTCCCATCCAAAGATTAACTAGGAGTGACCCTGCTTAACCTGCAAGATCAGACAGAATCTGGTTCCTTTAGTGTATTTAGGCATGCCATTAGAGTAAATGTCATTGAACAGCAGTGGAATTTACATCTAAATAATATTGTTTTTATTGTACTGTACAATGTATAGGAATAACTTGTTCATATATGAAAATGAAGCAGTTATGCTGAATGTTTTCTGGGTTTTCCCCCCTTCATAGAACAAATATGGCTGAATTCCTAGAACTAGAATGGACAATAGACTGGAAAGAAAGATGTATCGCTTTGGAATCTCAGCTGATGAAGTTTCGTCTTCAAGCAAGCAAAATAAGGGAGTTGCTTGCAGAGAAGGTGGGTATTAACTAATTCAACATAATATTTACTCTTTTGTTAAATACATATAATTGCTTATATATCCAGCTCAGGGGTGGCTAGTGGTTTTTTTGATGTGGGGCCAGTGGATCCACTTTTGGTTTTATGACCAGTTCTGACATAACTGCTCTAGGTTGTATGGGAGCCATCTAGGTGCAGGACCTGTTCCAAACAAAGATTAAGTTCTTTGGAGTTGTTTTCCTTTGGTTCATCCACTTTAGATCCTTTGTTACATGCCCCTAGGTTTTACCCTCGACTTATCCACGGGTCATATCCAAATCCATAATTTTGGCCCCAAAACCTGCCCTTGACTTATATATGAGGTCGACTTACAGTCGAGTATATATGGTAGTATATGAATCAAACATTTTGTTAGTTTAGTGTGTATTTTCGTTCACAAATTCATGTATATTCATATTTTAACATTTTATGAAGAAATGACATTATTTAAATAAAACTTGAACAAATTTGAACAAATTCAATATTTAATTCAACATATGTGTAAATTTTACATATACTGTCTCACACAGCCATACTCACATGCACCAGTGCTCAGAGATATGTACACACCCAAGCTGAATCTGCATTGACACTGTCATGACTCCGTCTTGTGCAATCCTGGGACTTGTAGCTTGTTGTGACACCAGAGGTTTCTGGTAGAGAAGGCTAAATATCTCACAAAACTACAAATAATAGAATTCCATAGCACTGAGCCATGGCAATTATTTCATGGCAGTGCAGATTCAGCTGATTCATTCTTTCACTCACATACATTCTTTCTTTCACTCATGTATTCTCTCACATAGAGTCACATAGAAACATTAATTCACAGGACAGTGATGGGATGGAGGAAGAATAAGCAGTGGTTAGGATGGCCCCCACCAGGAGCTATGACCCAGTGAGCTTCCCCACTCTCCTCTTCCTTACAGCCTCCCTCAGGCAGAGCTGGCTATTCCAAGCACCCTCCTTTCTTTTCTCTTCCCCTCCAGGACAGCAGAAATTTGGAAAGCGGAGGAAGAGAAGGTTGAGGGATCAGTTCCTCCAAGTCTCACATTTCCCTTGAGCAATTGTCCGCCTGCCCCACCATTTGAGAACCACTGTATTTATTTACTGTATATTTTGTAGGAGGAATATAAATGTTTTGAAGTAAGTTCTACTGCTATTCAAAATATAAATATTTTGAAGTAAGTACTACTGCTCTAGGAGCCCTGGTGGTGCAGTGGTTAAATGCCTGTACTCCAGCCATAAGGTTGTGAGTTCAGCACCAGCCAGGGCTCATGTTCAACTCAGGCTTGCATCCTTCCGAGGTCACTGAAATGAGTACCCAGCTTGTTGGGGGCAATTAGCCTACAGTTGTAAACCGCTTAGAGACTGCTTAGCTGGTATGAAGTGGTATATAAATGAAGCTGCTATTGCTGCTGCTAAAGAGCAAGATTGTGACCTAGCACATTTATTTGTAATTTATAATCTAAGCATATTATTTGTTGTAACCTAGAGCTCGTTGTTGTAATTTGTTATTTCCCAGATTGGAGAGATGTACATTTGTCATGCACATCAATTGCTTGACTAGGAAATGGTTGACTTTCTAACATGCACGTTTTTTGCTATCTTTCCACACCACATTAATTTTAATAGGATGCACATTGAACACATTAGTATTCTGACACAACTAGTTATGCTTAATTTTTGGATGCATTGTAGTTTGTAGTTGGTAATGGCGCAGTACAGACCACCCCTTTGGGGCAGTCTGCAGCCACCCCTTTTATCTCCGGCTTGGGGCAGGGCAGCCTCACTGGAAGCCCTGAGGCTGCAAGCCGGAAATTTTCCGGACCATGGAGAAGCGGCAAAAAAGGGGTGCCCTTGGGGCTTCATACCGATCTTAAGTACAGAAATATAATTAATGAGCCTAAATACATCCTTGCTGATCCTCACTATTCGAATCATTTTGTCAATCACTATTAAACTCTTATTATGCTATAACTCTTCATTGCATAACACTCCTATATTAATTTATACACTCACCTTATATCAACATGTGTTATATATTACAAATGTAATAATAAATAAAATAAAATTTTTATTTGTATACCGCCCTTCCATCGATCAAATGTATTGATGTACCAGCATAATCTTCTGTTTCCAACATTCTTTCCCTTGTTCTATACATCCGTCATTTAGTACTTACACATTTATAAATAGTGGCACAGTTACAATAACATATATTAGAGAAATAGACATCATTTCTGATTAGGGAAAGTATTGCATCATTTCATACAAAAAAGTTCGCTTTCAGTATTTAGAAGTTTTGTAACACTGCAGGAGAAGTGCAATTTTGAAAAATGTGAGTTGTTTTGAAAGTGAAAAAATGGGAGACATATGTTCTTGTGAATAAATAAATACCCTTGCTCCATGCTGTCGTTCTGGCAGGTCAAACCCAGCAAACAGTAGTAGTAGCTTTTGGCTATTAACTGGTTGTAGCATAATGGTCTTTTAATAATGGGCATGCTGTACTTTTATTCTTATTGTTATGCTTTCAATTATTTTAAATGGTTTCATATTAGTGCTGTTTTGACAAGATAGCTTATTTAATTTTTTATAACTTTTAGAAATCATTGGGTGTTTGGGTTTTTTTTAGCTGTACTTTGTTTAAATCTATGTTGTGAGCCGCCTTGGGTCCTATGATGGAAGAAAGGAAGGATATAAAGAAAATAAATGAGAGTGACAGTTGTATGGGAGGTCAAGACAAGGGAGATGAGTAGTTTCTACAACAGGAAACATGAACAAAGGCCTGGGTGTTAAAAAATAAAGAAAGTTGTAAATAACATGGTTATTCTATTCCCTTGTTTGTCTTAATTCTTTCCTTGAGGGAGGTCCCTTCACTCTTCATCTTTGAGCCTCTACTTCAAAATTCATCAGACTGTTCTAGATCTTGTGGTCACATAATTGGAATTCATGCTCCTAAAGTCTATCAACAAATAATTATTATTTATTATACAATAACACCCCCCCCAAAATCAACACCACAGGACTGTTAGTAGTGACCAAACTAGAAGGAAAGGTTCATTGACTTCTTACATTCTTCTGCGGAGCATTTGTTGTTATCATGGGCAATACTAAATGTTTTTCTTTTGAAACCAAGCACAGTTTTAAACAGTTAAGCTATTAATGAATTATGGTTTGTATAGGATTTCCTGTTCCAGATAGTTTTAAATTTAGCTGTTTGAACTGCAAGGGTGGTCTGTTGTGTTCTAGCCAACATGGAATAGAGAGGAAAACTGGTACAAAATCAGGAGTGTTAGAAGTTTAGTCATTCATTTTTTTATCTTCTATAAAACTTGAAATAATTTTTAACCCAATGTATTTGTTCATAACAAAGGCAAAGAATGCTTAACGTGTTTCCCTTTTCTATTTTTCTAGTACATGAAAAAAGGTGACCAAGGGGCTGTACAGACCAGCAAGAAATGCTGGTGTTGGGGTGGAGTGATGGCATGGTGACCGCATGCCCTGACTCCACCCCCAAAGTGGCATCACACCGCTCGCCAAACCAGACGGCAGGCGGCATCACAATGTTTCTGTGGCGCAGTATTTACACACACTGAGCCAAAGAAATGCAGAAAAGCCGCAGTGGCAAGGGCAGCTTTTTTCCACCGCAAAAAGGACCGGCATTTTGCTGCTTCTTTTGGGGCTGTAAAAACACCAGATTGGGACTGTGCTGTGTGGTTGCCACAGCCCTGATTTGAGGAGCAAAGAGTATCTGTTTTTGGCCAAAGGCATTTGTCCCTAAGATGTAGAAAATGTGTCTGAATACATCCACTCCTTTTACTTCTTAAGCAAAGCAAACAAAATCAGCAATTGATTCGAAAATATTAATTGAAGACAAAATCATCTGAAAATGTATAATGATTATTTTTAATTCAGAATAAGATGATTTGAGAGCTCACAAGTTATACAGTTGGCCCTCCAAATTTGCGCTTTCACTTTTGTGGGTTTGATTATTTGCAGTTTTGAGTAATATGTTCTCTCTAAGAATCTCTTAAGTCCTCTAATGCAATTCTGCTGGAAGTTGGCCATAGAGTTGTGCTGGAGAACCTAGAAGTTTATAGAGAATACACTTCTCTAGGCATTTGTAGATCTTCCAGCATAATTCTTTTATTAACCTCTGGTAGATAGAGTTGCCATAGAGTTGCACTGGAGGACCTGGAGATTCCTAGGGAGGTGTTGTCTCAGATAAAAAGAATAGTCTTCTTTTATTGGCATTTTTTCCACATTCGTGGGGGTCCTTCTCCAGCGAATGTGGAGGGACATTCTTAATACATGGTTTCAGCATATTTTCTTTTAAAATTATATTAAATGTCTACATAAATGTACCAGAGATTTCTAGCTGTTTGTGGATTTTTAAATGCTTATATCTGAAAGAGAGGGAAAAATTCTATGTTATTAATATTATTTATGTTATGTATATAGTGCTTTTCAATAGCAAAGTAGTTTTTAGTTAATAAAAGCAAAATAATAAATCTTTATGAAAGCACAATGTAACTAATGTTTTCTTGAATTATTGAGAATGATCCTGTCAAGAGATGGACAAGGGGAGAGCCAAAGTAGAATTGGATGTCCCAGCACTGCCTGTCTGTAGGAATTCCAGTGAACACTCCCACTTGTCAGATTCAGATTGATGTCTCTTTTCAAACCTGACACATGTAGGGTGTTTTAATAGCATGCTATTGTAGCATTTATGGGAGAGAATGCGGAAAGTGGGAGCAAGAAGCAGACGAGGGAGTACAGACATTCAGTAATGGAAACTGGATCTCTTTTGTTTCATTATGCTATATTCAGGGTATGATTTAGAAAATGTTATATGCAGAGTAAGAGGGTTTGTTGAAGAAGTTTCTGCTCTCTCAAATAGGAGAAGTCGTAATGGGAATTCAAGGAATGGTGTAAAAAATGTCTCTACCACAATATCCCTGGGCTCTCCGTGGTACTCAAGTGGACTTTATTACTGTTGATTTTTGATTCTGCAAAGTGTAAAAGGAAAGAAAGAAAGGCACCATAGAAATTTCAAGAAAATGTCAGAAGTATATTTATGCATCTGACACTTAACAATGGAAAATACATTGCCTATGCCATTTCTGCAATTCAGCTAATGCACAAAGTTCCCAAATGACAGCATTGTTACTTATTTCTACCAGGAGCTGGGTCATATGTGACCTTGGCAGAATGACAATGTTAAATAATAATTCAAGATTAAACTAGATTGTGACCTAGTAAAACTGGGAATATGCCAAATTCCTTAGAGTTCAAATACAGAGAAAGAGCCAGTGATAGAATATGCAGAAGTACAGGAGGTTCTACATGTAAATCTAGGCTGGAGCAGGCAAAACAGCAAATGTTTGCAGCGTAGGGAGTCTGGACAGATTCATGAAAAAGCTGGTGGTACAGGAAAAAACAAAATACCTGCTGAGTCAGCTCAGTGGTCAATTTAATCAAGTATCCTGTTGCCAGCAGTGGGCTTCCCAGAAGTATCTTGATTTACCCCAAGAAAGTCATGGAGACAGCAATCCTCTTGCAACTGGTATTCAGATATAACTGATGTATATACTGCCACAGAATATGGTGGTTTTATTTCATGTTCATGATACTTATCCTTTGAAAATTTGTTGAATCACATTTTAAAGCTTTCTAAACCAGTGGCAAGTTTCTTTACAAGGGCTTTGCCACTGCCATCCTCTGAGACTGAGAGAGTGTGACTAGCCCAAGGCCAGTCAGTGGGTTTACATGGCCAAGCCAGGGTTCAAACCTTGGACTCCAGGGTCATATTCCAATGCTCAAACCACTATACTACTCTGGTTTTTCAGAAGTCCAGATGTATTGTTTCACACCCCTATCTATGCATTTGTGTGCTGACATTACCTTTATCTAATTCAGGTTTGAAACATTTGTCACTTTTACACTTTTACAAAAAAGTCTATTTTGGATCTTCTGTAGTCCTTTTTTGAATGTTCTGTTAGTCCAGAAGGTAGACTAAATAAACACTAAAACATTATTTATATATTTAAGATTATCAGACCAACGTTTTCTGGTCTATCTGATAAATAAAACCAATTAATTAAATGATTAAATAGCCCAAGTGATGTAGTGGGTTGAGTGTTGGACTATGATTTTGGGTACCAGGTTTCAAATCCTGGCTCAGCCATGGAAACCTACTGAGTGATCTTGGTCAGGTCACAGTTTCTCGGCTTCAGAGGATGGCAGTAGCAACCTCCCTCTGCAGAAACTTGGCAAGAAGACCCTGTGATAGGTTTTCCTTAGAGTCACCATAAGTCAGAAATGACTTGAAGATACACAAGTGGTGTCTAAAGGTATACTTTTTGACAAATACAGTACTCGATTTTTTAAGATATTAAATACCTCCCTCTGAGCTGGGAGCTGTGGAGTTAGCACCTCATCCTCTTTTGCTTCCCGTGCAAGCTATAGCATGGCTGTGTAAAGGTGAATCAGAATTTATTTATTTATTTATATCTAGCTTTTCTCCTGAATGGGATTCATGAATACGTTTATGAGGCATGCATTTATTACCTTGTCCTACCTGATGCTTGCTTCTGTATTCCCTTCACACACACTTCTGACTTCTGTATAAGTGTGCAAATAATGGCATTGTTTCAGATCTTAAGCTTGGATCATCAGTGGAAAGAATCAAATCTGCTTCCCCTGCCCCCTGCAACCTACTCACAGACTGTGCTACTAAGTGTGTTTCCATGATCTATAGATATGTGAAGACCCAGGGAGTGGGGAAGATCTTCTTCTGGGAGGAAACTTAATATGTATTTTTCGAGGGGGAAACCCTATTTTAAATAAGTAAAAAAGACAAGCCCCTGGCTCCAAGGGGTTTTCTACTTTATAGAAATTATGGGGGCATTATAGAAAGCTACTCAGTGCTCCCCCCTCAAAATAATGACACATTTCCCAGCTGGTCCTTTTTCATAATGGCAAATCTGGTATTTGGTGCAAACAGGTTTGCTGTCAAATATGACAAAATTGCCATTTTTGCACTTTTAAAAGGATGCATTTCACTCCTTTTGAGCTTTTACAGTTTGACCAGTAACAGTTATTTGCTGAAGGAGGTATCTAAAAACAGGAAATGATGAGAACTTATATAAACAAAAAGAACTGTATTGGTGAAGGGAAAGTGTCTTGTGAGTAGGAGAGGGAAAGAGAGAGAGAGAGAGAGAGAGAGAGAGAGAATGTTAATGGACATGTTTATACTATATCCTAACTTTGGAAAAGTCTTATGACTAAATTTGGAGAAAAATGTTTGCTTAATAATTAACTGGTGTTCTGGAGCAGTTGAACTTTGGCATATTTGTCTTTACTTTTTGGCAATCTGCTTTGTATCTTTAATGCAACATTATTCAAAAATTTAAATCACTTCTGTTCTGCTGCTTTAGCTGCTAATTCATCAGACATCTGCTTGTACATCTGAAATGGTATCCTATCCTGTCTGACTTCACCTTATTTAGCTCACTTGGAGTTTTATTCCAGCACTCTCACAGACCACCTCTCTGACAGTGGTTGGCACAAAGAGAGGACCCATTCAGAGCCAGAAATTAGGATTCGGCCAACTTTGTGTAGAGGTATGCCAGGAACGTTCTGAAGCATGTACACCTTTCCATAGCATGTACACCTATTCTCTTTATCACTCAGAGGAAAATAGAGAATGGTTGTCAGAAAAGCCTTGTCAGTTACTCTCCTGGATGTCAAAGGACATTTCTTTTTGTGTCATTAATGGAGTTTAAATTTTATTTCTTGGACTTTACAACTCATTGTGTCGTAGAGCTCACATGACCAAGGAGGAGGAACGACCTCTGCCTGCATGGATATCCCTCTGTACCATCTTAACTGAGAACAACTATAACAACATCTTGACAAAATGTAGGCCTATGAGTTAAAAAATAAAAATAAAAATCTGTACCAAGGACAAGAGGCTACTGTCACAACTAAGTTTGGAGAAACAGAGTGGTTCCCAATAGGCAATATGTCAGACAAGGCTGCATTCAATCACCATACTTGTTCAACTTGTATGCAGAAAACATCATAACAAAAAAAGAGGTAGAATCAGAAGAAGGAGGAATGAAGACAGGAGGAAGGATATCAACAACCTAAGGTACCCTGATGATACCATAATAATGGCGGAAGACATCACAGACTTGGAATGGTTACTAAGGAAGGTCAAAGATGAAAATGCACAGGCAGGATTAATGCTGAACATAAAGAAAACCAAAATAATAACCATAGAAGAAATACTATCTAGACAATGAGGAAATTAAATTAGTTAAAGAATTTCCGTACTTAGGACCAAACACTGATTGGAATGGTTGAATAAGAAAAAGATTAGAAATGGAAGGGGCAGCTATGAATGAACTAGAAAAGCTACTGAAGAGAAAAGATATACAATTGAGCACAAACGTTAGAATCATTCAAACCATCGTATTCTCCATCACCATGTATGGATGTGAGAGCTGGACAGTAAAGGAAGCAGATAGAAGGAAATCAACTCATTTGAGATGTGGTGCTGGAGAAGAGTGCTTACAATACTGTGGACAGCCAAAAAGACAAACAGATGGGCCTGGGAACAGATAAAGCCAGAGAATTGAGGCTGACATACTTTGGCCATATAACGAGAAGACATGGCTCACTGGAAAAGACAAAAATGCTAGGAAAGGTAGAAGGTATAAGAAGGAGGAGGAGGAAAAGACCTCATGCCAGAGGGACGGACTCAATCGGTGGGGGGGGGGGGAGGAGGGACATAGACATGAGCTTGCAGGAACTAAGAAAAGTGGAAGATAGGGGTTCTTGGAGGTGTCTCATCCACAGAGTCGACTCAAGGGCACATAACAACAACAACAACGAGTTCAAAATAATCATCTTTCTTTCTTTCGTTTGATTTTTAACACGTTTGCCTGGTGAAGAAGCCAGTGGAGCTTTGAAAGCTTGCATCATACATTTTGTGCATTTTGGTTGGTCCAGTAAATGTATCACTCTTTTGTGAATTTTGGATTTTATTATATTCTGAAAGGAAATTTTCCACAGCAGAAATCAAGGCTAATAAGGCTCTATAACCTGTATTACCTGAGACAGTGAATTCCCCTAGTCTTGTGGGAGAGCAAGCCCAGCATTCAACTGATAGGTGTGGAAAACGTTGATAAAGTCCCAGCCTTTATCAAATATTAGAATGTATGGCAGACAATGAAATAAAAAAGCTAGAAAATGTATCATTTGGCACACTGATTATCGGTATTGGGCCATTGCAAAACTTCTGTGTTATTTCTTATTCAAGGGAACAATTGCTGCAAGTTTTCTCACTTTTCTGAGAACAGAAGCACATTTGATAAACTTTTGAAAGTATTAGGTTTTCCACCTTTTAAGTTATTTTAGTGATCTTGTTGTGCTAAATTTAATTATTTTCCCTACAAAAGAGATGGATGATTGTTGCAGTTCATTCAGTATCAGAAAATAAAGCGCTTTGGTGAGGCATAATTATTTTTGGAACTAGATGTTTTTTAGAATATTTATTGATGCAGATACATGATGAGGTAGAAACAGCACTTCATGCCAGATTTTTTTTAAAGTAAACTCATTTTTTTATAGTAAAATCATTTTTACCGAATAAACATAGGAACCCTATAATGTCATGTTTATAGGTTAAAGTTTAGAATGAAATGTAATTATTAAAGGATTCAACAAAGATAAGAAACACAGTTTTGTGACATTCATTACCATTTCTGGGTGTTGTCTGCTAGATAAAAATAGCTTGCATTTGATATACAGTAGAAATTAATACAGTTCAACCTAACAAACAAAATAGTTCCAAAGTATTTTAGTGCTTTTGTTGGATGATTGGCAAGAAAAGCAACAAGAAGTGTGTGCGTGTGTTGTGTGCCTTCAAATTTCTGACATATGGTGACTCTTAAGGCGAACTTCTCATGGGGTTTTCTTGGCAAGATTTGTTCAGAGGAGGCTTGCTATTGCCTTCCCTGAGGTTGAGAGCATGTGACTTGCCTAAGGTCACCCAGTGGGTTTCATGGCCAAATTGGGAATCAAACCCTAGTCTCCAGGTTTCTATCAAGACATACATATCAGAAATCCACAAAAGGGTGATGCTGTTATTGGTCAGCCAAATTGTACAAAACACACCATATGAACATTTGAAGCTCCACTGGCTTCTTCGTCAGGCAAAAAAATGTTTTAAAAATCATAGAAGGGGGGGAAATGATGGTGTTGCGTCACACGCCTACATTTTTTATATCAGATGTTGTCTCTGCTGTAGTTCAGTTGGTCTGGAAAGAACTCAAAGCAGGCAGAGGTCACTCCTCCCTTGGTCATGTGGGGACTGAGACAAAAGACAATGAAATTTAAACTCTAGTAACAGTAGTAAAGTAATTCCTTTTGGAATTGAGGGTGTATCTTTTGTGTTGCCACAGGCTAATTTTGAGGGGTGCATCTACACTTGTGGTCCCCAAGCTTTTTTTGGCTACCGCCCCCTTCCCTCTTAGTCTACTACTTAGTCCCTTGCATGTGTATATTTTTGCTATTAGGTCTACTGTTCTACTGCAAATACAAAACAATCTGACTTAGTCACTGCTTCCTGTGTACCTGATCTCCTTAGGAGCAGCAACCAAGCAGCCTCGCACTCCTATGTGAAGGCCAGGGTAGGCAAGAAGCCTCTCGGTCAGCCAGCTGCTCCTCCCAAGGTGACCAGATGCAAAGGGAGAGACTTTTCCCTGAGGAGGAAGGACTCTCAATCCTTTATTGGGACAGAGAATGGCACAGCTAATGAGCATGTAGAGGGTTTCCAGAAGCCACATATTCTGTATTGGAGACAGGCATGGATGGGAAAACGGAGAGATGTTAGCTACAGGAGCCACTCCAAGGTGAAAAACTCTTTCCAAGAATCAATCATGGATGTTCCTCCTCCTTCCCATGAGACATGTCTTGACCACACAGCTTGAAGTGTCTCCCACACACACACACACACACACTTGAGGTGTCTACCTGTTAAGTGGATTTGTAATTGGTTGACCGGCCGAACCCAAAGGGTGCTCAACAATGGCACCTTTTCATCCTGGAGAGAAGTAACCAGTGGGGTCCCACAGGGCTCTGTCCTTGGCCCAGTACTGTTCAACATCTTTATCAATGACATGGAGGAAAAAATGGGGGGAATACTTATCAAATTTGCAGATGACACTAAAGTAGGAGGAATAGCTAATACTCCAGAGGACAGGATCAAAATTCAAAATGACCTGAATAGACTAGAAAGCTGGGCCAGAGCTAACAGAATGAACTTCAACAGGGAGAAATGTAAGGTACTGCACTTAGGGCGAAAAAATGAAATGCACAGATATAGGATGGGGGACACCTGGCTTAAGGAGACAACATGTGAAAGGGATCTAGGCGTCCAAGTAGACCACAAGTTGAACATGAGTCAACAGTGTGATGCGGCAGCTAACAAGGCCAATGCGATTTTAGGCTGCATCAATAGAAGTATCGTATCTAGATCCAGGGAAGTAATAGTGCCACTATATTCTGCTCTGGTCAGGCCCCACCTGGAATATTGTGTCCAGTTCTGGGCGCCACAATTCAAAAAGGACATTGAGAAACTGGAGCGTGTCCAAAGGAGGACGACTAAAATGGTGAAAGGTCTGGAAACCTTGCCCTATGAGGAACGACTCAGGGAGCTGGGGATGTTTAGCCTGGAGAAGAGAAGGTTAAGAGGTGATATGATAGCCCTATTTAAATACTTGAAGGGATGTCATATTGAGGAGGGAGCAAACTTGTTTTCTGCTGCTCCAGAGACTAGGACCCGGAGCAATGGATGCAAGCTGCAGGAAAAGAGATTCCACCTCAACATTAGGAGGAATTTCCTGACAGTAAGGGCTGTTCGACAGTGGAACACACTTCCTCGGAGTGTAGTGGAGTCTCCCTCCTTGGAGGTCTTCAAACAGAGGCTGGATGGCCATCTGTCGACGATGCTTTGATCTGGATTTCCTGCATGGCAGGGGGTTGGACTGGATGGCCCTTGCGGTCTCTTCCAACTCTATGATTCTATGATTCTATACCTCTTCTGATGGCCTGTCAGATGAAAGAAATCAGGAGCAGCAGCACAACCTGTCAAACTAGTCCTGGCAAAGCTCACAAAACTTAAGCATGGTCCCAAATCTGAAAGCTCCTTATGCCATCACTTCTCCCCCCACCAGCAGGTGCTCTGATTCCTTGCTCCAGTCGATCCCAAAATAGTGCTGCTCTGAGCCACAGAAGCAACACCCTGTGCCCAAGCCACCTGAGAGTTTCCCAACCTGCCACTGCTAGCAAAAGACATAGTTAAGGGAGAGTGAGCTTCTGCAGGCATCACACAAAACAATCAGTGAGGCTGCACTCTGGTTTTAAGGGATCCTGAAAAGAAGTTTCATGAAATCCTCATCCTCACCATGGTCCTAAAGGATGTTGGTTCCCCTTGTCTTTCTTGCGCACCAATACTTTGACTGAATCACCCCCCTGTAGCTCCCCTTTCCCTCACCACCCCCATTTTCCTTCATCACCACCCTGGATCTTTCCATCAACTCCAGGGGGGAGCGTACCCCCCACTTTGGGAATCATTGATCTACACTGTAGAAATAATGCAGTTTGACACCACTTTAAGTGCTCCATACAATGGAATCCTGAAATTTATAGTTTTACAAGTTCTTTAGCTTTTTCTGTCAAAAAGTGCTAATGCCTCACAAAGCTAAGAATCCCAGGATGCTATAGAATCCCAGGATGCATGGCAGTTAAAGTGTTTGCCATGGTGTCAAACTGCATTATTTCTACAGTGTAGATGCATCTAAAGACAGAACACATTGAATTTCTGAAGAGGTCTTCACACTGCTATATCTAGGAAAAAATGTTAGGTGCTGTGTAGGTAAAACTCAGCCAATTAAAGTTCCAAAAAAGTTTTACTATAAAAGATGTGCTATGGTACAGACTGAGATTCAGATAAAATAGTTATATATGACAGAGTGGCAACATTAAGTCTTGGAGGAAATCATTTTTAACAAAAGGTAAATATACTGAACAACTGAATTCACAACAGGAGATCTTCTGTAGAGTATTTCAATTAATCCTTCTGTTGGAGCCAAAGTGGATGAAAGAAGATATCAGTCTTTGGGTGAAGGCAAGGGAGAATAATATGCAATGGAAAATGACAGCATACCCAGTCCATTTTTCATTGTGGCAAAACCCATGTAGTGAGCATGGTCTTAGCCACAGACAGATCCATCATAACCAAATATTAACAGCTGCTCAGTGGTATAGAAAGGGTTAAATGTATATAGTAGACCCTGCTTGTTAGAGGTTGAGTCTCCCTTTTCTGAGATGCTTGGGACCAGAGGTGTTTTGGATTTTGGCTTTTTATTGTTATTACTATTTTCAAATATTTGCATATACAAAATAAGATTTTTTTATAGATGAGACCCAAGTCTAAACATGAAATTAATTTTTATACACAGCATACATGTGGCCTGAAGGTAATTTGCACATAATATTTTTAATAATTTTGTGCATTTAACAAAATTTGTGTACAATGGATCATCAGAAAGGCAAGGTGTCATTATCTCAGCAATCCATAAAAAAGTCTTGGATTTTGGAGGATTTTGGTATTCTAGATTTGAGAGATTCAACCTGTAGTTTTTGTTGGCCTAGAAGTTGAAGGCTGGGAAGAGTTTATGGATGTGAACAGATGAGGGAATACACTTTTCTTTGAGCAAGTAGCTTATACAGTTCTCATAATTATTAGAATGGGAGATGTGTTACACCTGTGCACTTTGTTGATTTCCCTTTGTTGATTTCTGAACTATGTAGGCCATGGGAGTCCATCTTCCACAGGGACTCAGGACCCTGTTAGTTAACCACTGGGATGTGGAATATCAGCCACAGGTAGAAATAGTTGCTTGCGGAAACTGCAGGAACTAAAATGCTTTCTCTGACATAATCCACCTGCTGCATCATTTACCACCAATCAATGTTATCGTATAGCATTGGTATGTATCAGCTTTTTGTGCCAAGCAGAGTCTTGGGAAGGCCTGGAAATGCAGCCAATTCCAGCTCTCAACAGCCCACCACAGGCATGCAGGCTCTCCCCCACAATTTACTCAAGGGAATGTAGCCTCGGGGAAAAAATGTTGCTCATCCTTGAACTGAACAGAAATTGAACAGAAAATGTGATAACATTTAAAAGAAAACTTAGGGCTGAAGGGAGTCACTGCAATTGATATCAACAAACCTTAAGATACCCATGTCAGCATAATAGTGGAGATACAAAAAATAATGCAGGCCATAATGAAAAACTGCAGTTTTGTGAAATAAAATATAGTTGAATACTGTATTTGTTATTGCAGTAATATTATGAATAATTTTTCAAAATCAGGTCAATTTGTAAAGCCAGTATGTCCACAGGTCACTAAACAGTTTTGAAGTATAATAAATCCACAGTCTTATGAAATCTTGTAATGTGCTAAGAGATTCCTAGTTTTAAATTCTCATACATTCTAACTTAATGGGCTGTAACCCCATTCTTTGTTGATGTTTGTCATCATGTTGATTTTGTAGTATGATGACCCAATGATTGAGAGACATCCAAGAACCTCAGTTATCAACTGCCCTACTTAGGTCTTCCAAACACAAGGCAATGGAGTCCTTTATTGAAACAATCCATCTGTGGTGTGATCTCCCTCTTTTCCTACTGCCTTCCATTTTACCAAACATTACTGTCTTTTTCAGTGAGCCACTTGTTCTCATGATATATCAATAGTATGATAGCTTCAATTTAGTATGCAAAGTGATTTTGTAGCACCTTTGAGAGTTACTCAAGGAGAGAAGTTGGTAACATGAGCTTTCATACACTTGAGTCTACGTCCTCAGATGCATCTGAAGTATGTATAGGCTGGCCATACATACCATTTTGAATGGGAAAGTACCTCCCCCCCCCATATTTCCAGACCATTCTGTCTTTTCAATGTAAATATCAATTTTGTCCCTTTTCAAGAAAAAATGCACTGTTATGTTTTTTAAATTGTTTGAAGAACCCCGTTTGAAATTGTGGTTGTCAAAAAAAAATGTATCATGGAATGTGAGAAGTTTTATGATAAGGTGCTGTAAGACTGAAATTTGCTGCATAAGTTTATCAGAGAAATATTCATGTTATGATCATGGTGAAATACAGTCCCCCCCCCCCACCTAAATTTTTGTATGAGTTCTATCACTGAAGAATAATGGTTAGCTCAATAGGTTCATGTAGTAAATGTTTTGTTGTCTTTTCATGAATACAGAATGTTACATAACATCATCCTGTTTTTGTCATCCCAATGTCCAGTTTTGTCTCAAGGAAATATGGTCAGCCTAGGTATGTATCTGAGGAAGCAGACAAAGCTCATGATACTAGCTTCTCTCTTTCAGTATCAAAGGTGCTACAAAATTCCTTTGCATACTGATTTTCCAGACTAACATGGCTATATCTTTGAATCCTAGCTTCAGTTGAGTCATCTTCACTTCATATTCATGCATATTGCTTATTCAATGGTTATTCAAGCATCCTATGCATTCTTATTGGACATAATGATTTTGAACTCTCTGAACTTTATTTGGATATAATGCTAAACAGTTGTTTAAAACCCTTGGTCTAGATGTTTTGGACTTTAATTCCCACAATATTCCTGAGGATTGGCTATAATGTCAATCTGGGAATTGAAGTCTAAAACATCTATAATCTGGGAATTGAAGTCTAAAACATCTGGAAATCAAAGGGTAAAAACATGTAGTACAGTCGGCCCTTCTTATACACAGATTTTTGTATACACGGATTCAAGCATCCACGGTTTGAAAATGTTCAAAAAAAGAATAAATTTCAAATATCAAACCTTAATTTTCCATTTTTTATAAGGGACACCATTTTGCTATGTCATTATATTTAATGGGACTTGAGTATCCACGGTTTTTGTTATCCACAGTGGATCTTGGAACCAAACCCCAGCATATAACAAGGGTCCACTGTAGTGATTTTAATATGTTTATTTACAAATAGATAAGTTGAGCATAGATGGAGTCACACCGCTTAAATACTGTTTAAAGCTGTAAACTTTAGAAATAAACTCTCAGTGGAACAGCCAGCTCTCTCAGGTTTTTCTAGAGCTTGAAGCTTAACTCACTCTCTCTTTATTTAGTCCGACTGAAAACTATAGCTTGTAGTCTTACACACAAACTGGATGATAATATTATCCCCAGGCAAAAGAAGATGAATGTTGATGCCCACAGGTAGGGTTGCCATCTACTGTTTGGCTTAATTCAATCTAGTTTCTGGGCATGCCACCCTGTTTTTGTGTAGACCATCATCTGGTCTAAATTCCAAAATGTTATTATAAAGTCTAGCTCTTGTCAGATTAGAGTTATGGAGGAAAATGGACAGTTGCAATTTTGTCCAATAATTGTGTAAGAAACAAGCTTGCTTTCCCTTTCTGTGTGTTTAGCCAATAAGTCATGTCTCACACATAGTGATAATAAAGTTACAGCATACAGTCAATGTCCTGCTTTTAATCTCCACAAAAACATTATAAGGTAAATTTGTGGAGAGGCAGTGATGGGCCAAGGTCACATGGTAAATTTTGTGACCAAACAAGGATCTGAATTTGGATGTCACTGTTACAAGTCCAACACCATAAATATTACTTTATTAGTTCTCTCAGAAGAGTAGTTATTACAAAAACAAGTACCAAGGCTGACACATAGTGGTAAAAAAGCAACAATTAATGTCTTTGATTTGCATAATCAAAATGCAAATTAATAATTGCACAAATTATAATAATTTGTATTATATGCAAATTAGATGCCTGGACTTGAGGGGCTGGAATATGACAATCATATCCATATAAATCTCTCCTTACAGAAACTAGATGAAATCTGCCTGTTCATACCTGTCCAGCCACTTCGATCATTTTAGCAGACTTTCTTCAGTTTTACAGTCAAATAATTGTAATGGGTCTTGAGGTTGCCTAGTACAATCAGGGGTAACGTTGGGTCTGGAAGCACCAACTATACCAGTACAGTACTCTCTGGTAGAGATCCTAGGCATGTATGAACTAAAAGAACATTTATTTGGAATCAATATGAAAGAACACACACACAAGAGTAAGTCACAGTAACATCCAGCATTCAGATCTAACCAAAATGAAAAGATGAAAGGGGATAGTGGAGTTTGAGGATTGGATTGAAGGATAATATCTGTCTTGAAAAATGGTCCACAGAAAGCAGGAGTGATTCAGACTGGGAACACAAACCAGGAACACAGCATGGGATAAAAAGGTCTTGTTTGATCTGTTGGCAAGAATTCATCTTTGACTTCCAGTTTTCATAAGCAAATCAGAGCGTGGGGTGGTGGTTCATCCTCTATCAAGCTCCTTCACCCTTTGTTTTCAGCTATCCACACGTCTGGGGCCTGTGTGCCATATTCAAAATATTATCTTCTCTAGTGTTTCATAGGTCAAGGCAGCCTCTGCAGTCCATGCTAGATTCCAGCAATGCAAAATCAAAATGTAGCTGAAACATGGTGATAACAGGGCACTTACACACCACATTAAAAAAACCTGTCAGGTGTTCTCAAAAGCCAAGAAATTAGCACATATTTCACCTGAAACCAAAAGATAATAACTAAGACTAGTAGCGACATTAGGGGTTAGAGGTGGGTGGTGACACCTATTGAACATCACCCACCTCCCTGGCACATGGCAGGGAGGGAGAGTGCCCATTTGGCTCCGACCTGAAATCTCAGCCCCAAAGCTCCCTCCATACTGGGTGGCACCCTGGTACAGGATGCCACTGGCCAAGACTGTAGGTGAGTGTGCCTCAAGAATTCCATAATATGGGCACTGTAATATGAAATGCCTTTCATAGGCACCAAGTTATTTATACACAGCTCTTTAGGGCTGAACCCCTACAAAGGAACAAAACAATTGATGCCTAATACATTTAAATATGTTAGATGAGGAAATGGAGAAAAACACCTGTGACTCATACAAGCTGGTCACTTTCTTAGAGCAAGGCTTCAGGGAAGAGATAGGTTTCAAGGCCTTTTTAAATCCCTGAATAAACCACGTGGAAGAGAGTTCTGTAAGTTACATACCTTTCCTAGATTTAAAACGAAGAGCCTACCTTGCCTAGATTTAAAACAAAAGAATTTTTAACTATGCCATGTGTTTGGAAGTCGTATTGTTGTGGACTCTTGGAATCTGTAAGTCCTCTAGCTCAATTCTGTGGTCAACATCAGCCTGAGGCTGACCATACAGTTGTGCTGGAGAACCTACAAATGTCTGGAGAAGTGTTTTCTCTAGGAGGAATCTCTAGGTCCTCAGGCATGGATCTATGGTCAACTTCCAGTAGAATCACACTGGAGGAACTAGAGATTTCTAGATAGAAATGTCAATCAAATCCGTGAATAACCAAAGCTGCAAAAAATCAAAGCCTCAGATGTGGAGGGCGGATGGAGAAGTTTCTCAAGACGTGATTGTACACCCATTGAACTGGAATACTAGCAAACATGTTGATTCAACCTGGTTTGTAGCAATATTCTCTGATCCTAGTTTATCCATATTTTGCCTTTATTTTTATTTAATGAAAACTGTCTTTAGTTGGGAACTTTAGTATTAGGTGGTGTTGTTGGTTGTTGTTGTTTGTTGTTTGTGTGCCTTCAACTCCTTTACAACTTATGGTGACCTTGGCAAGTTTTTCTTCGGGGGGGGGGTGCCTTTAGCTTCCCCAGAGAGCCTGAGTGTGTATGACTTGCTGCCCAAGTCACCCAGTGGGTTTCCATGGCCGAGCTGGGATTTGAACCCTGGTCTCCCATTGTCCTAGGCCACTACACCATGCTGAACCCTCCACTGCACTTAAAGGTACAGTACTCAGTTGTATTTATGTTGTATACCTTCAGGTTGTTTTCTTTCATCTTGATATACATTAAAGCAAACCTATCCTGGGTTTGCTTGGCAGGGTTTGTTCAGAGGAGTTTTGCCATGGCTTTCCGCTGAGGAGCTGAGAGAGTGTGACTGCTTGAGCTTGAGGTCAGCCAATAGGCAGGGAATCGAACCCTGGTCTCCAGAGTCCAACCACACAAGCTACATCCCAACTTCTATCCGGAAGAATGTCAAATGTACTACATTTTGTGAGCATGCCAAGAACTGCATTTATATTAATGCTTTTTGATTTATTAATTTTTTTTGCTTTTTAGTTGTCGTGTCCTCCATTACAAAATATGTCCTACATTTGGGGGGGGGCAATTTGTCCTACATTTGTCCTACATTTTTTTACATTTGTCCCGGTTTGGAGGTAGACAGTTATGGCAACCCGGGGTATCAAATTTTATAATTCAACAACAGTGTGAATTGGGATCATGAAATGCGATTTGATGCACCTCAAGGAAGATGCCGTCTCCTAAGAACTGGAGCGCAGCTTTGGCAAACTTCTGGCCTCTTAAGATGCATGTGTCATTTAAACAGCATACCTCCAAAGTGACCCGAAGCGCTTTATTTGGCCTGTCTGTACGGCCCAGAGAAAGCTTTTAGACTAATCTTTAAATTACTGGATGTAAGCCTTCAGGTGATGTTTTTATCTCTGTTCTGCCATCTTCACAGGCAGATTTAGTGTGGTGCCACAGCAAGCCTTCTTGGTGACTTCTCCCAGGTTGTGGAATTGTGCTAAACTTTTGACAACTGACTGTCTACTGAGGAAGGAGCATTTGTTGAGAGAGGGTCCCTTTTCCTATTATGTTTTTATATTGCATTTTATTATTTATTGAGGTTTTATATCCCGCCCTCAGCCTAATGGCTCTCAGGGGGCTTACAATATTATTTTAATCGACAGTTCCCTGCCCTGGCTTACAACAAAGACACGACACAAAGAGAAGGGAATGATGGGGGAAAGGGATGAGTCCAGTGTCTTCTCTCCCTCTAGCCTGGACCGGCAGATGGATTGGAGGGAAAAGTTGTAATTACTTGCTGTATTTTCATATTTTCTTTTAAATCATGCAAGCCATCTTGAGAATCCTGTTCTCAAGGGACTGGAAGGGAATAAAATACATAAGTCATTCTATTTCTATTCCATGAAGGAAAATCTGTAATATGTTCCCTTCAGCAACCCGATGATAAAACATCACCAATTTTTTAGCTGACTGAATATTAATTAGTTAGTTCCTGTATAAAGACATCCATACTTTTGTGCTATGAGCCCACACTTTAAGCGCCTTGTACATTCTGTTATTTTCACAGCAGCAAGATGCATGAGAGCATCAAGTCATTTCCAGTTTACAAGATCAAACTTTAGATGTTGCCAAAAAACTGGCTAACATAAGCATACTGCAAGCTCATGCAAACACTTAACATATTTTCTTGACACAGTCAGTTTACAAGGAGCTGTGATTTAACCTTGGCTTACTCTTATTAACTAGCTGATAACTGTTTTTGAGTTGTATCACAATAAACTGTTTAGCTTAGGATTGATTTGTTCTTATCTTTTCCACATCTAAGCTCTTGATGTGCATTTATTGTTCACAGTCAACACAGCGTAACTATATGGATAAAAAAAATTTGCAGTTTTTGAAGTGGGGTTTAGGAACACACGTAATCACATCAGGAGAGAAATAAACTGAACCATGTTAAAATTGCTGTAGATATTCGGTGCTAAGGAGGGGAGAACACAGGATCTATGGCTTTTCCTAGATTGCTAACTATGACAAATGATGGGAGATCATAATGCCTGGATGCTATAGGATAAAATAGAATTGATCCTGTCATGATACTTTCTTAAGGTTTTGAGCATATGGAACGAAAACTGGATTTCTTACATACCTTCCCATATTACATATATGCTGAGTGGACAAGTGGGGAAATTGAATGGTCCTCCCATGTTGAATTGCAACTCCCAGCAGCTCACCATGACCAACATTGCAAATGCTTGGGGTTACAGTTTGACAGTCTATGGAGGGCTTCTCAAATCTGACTTCTGGCCTCATTCAATTGTATTCAAGTCCTCTCAAATGAAGTCCCTGTGAGTTCACTGGGACTTGCTTCCAGGTAAGTGTGTTTCATATTGCAGTCAAATTTACATTACACTTAAGGAAGGCTGCTCTGCTGTAGTAATATACAACATCTCCAACACTGTATCTTCTAGATCTTTTGGATTAAACAGACCACTATCTGTGATGATTGGTATGGTGGTTGAGATAATGAGAGCTCCTGGGTTGAAAAAGTTGGTAGGCAACAAACTTGTTTTATTATTAAGTGTGTAGCTACATTGCGATTCAAATAGTTTCCTCTGTTTTTAACTGCGTGATGCTATTTACAGAATGTGGAATTTGTAGTTTGGTGAGGTATTCAGACTGGTCTGTCAAGCTCTGGTGTCTCATCAAATTACAAATCCCAGGATTCTCTAGGATAGAGTTATGGCAGTTAAGTGGTGGCAAATGGCTTTAATTTGCAGTGTAGCTCACTCTTTCAAAAATGATCTTGAGTCTTATTTATAACAAATCAGAAATACAAGCAACAAACCAATACTGTAATGAGAGGCTCAGATATAGACTCAGGACCAAAATACACATGATACTGTAAGAAGCACTTCAGTGTTGTCTTAAAAATATAGAAGGAGCAGAGAGTGACAGTTTTGTAAGGACTGCAGCTTATTTCAAGCCAAATTATTATTATTTATTATTATTATTATTATTATTATTATTAACCTTTATTTAGAAGAGCTGTAAATTTACACAGCGCTGTACATACAATCTTTTTAATTAGATGGTTCCCTGCCCTTGGGCTTACAATCTAAAAGAAAGGGAGTGGTGGAGGGAAAGGGGATGAGGTCCAGCAGTTCCTCTCCACCTCCGAGGCCTGGACCAAGGCAGATGGACTGGGGGAGGGCTTGGCTTCATAATGGATAGTTAATCTTCCTACAGGGAAAATACAACAGTGGTACCTGATACAAAACCAGGTTACGAATTTTTCGGGATAACAAAAAATCCCATAGGATTTAATTGTTTCGGGTTACGAAAGTTTTTCGGTTACGAAAAACATCCGGCGCTGTTTAATGGAGCCGCGGCAGAGCCGCGGCTTTTTTTCCCCAATTAGCGCCTATGGCAATTCGGGTTACGAAGTTTTTCGGGTTACGAAATTAGCCGCGGAACGAGATTAAATTTCGTAACCCGAGCACCACTGTAACTCCTAAGTAGGAAATGCATATACAGTCATAGCAATACAGGAAATGGTTCGATAACAGGCACAAAACAGAACATCAATAGTAAGCGCATGTGTAGGGCAATGCCTGGGAAGGCTTCTCTGAACAGGATGTTTTCAACTCCGTTTTGAGCTGGTTAAAGAAGTGATGGCTCTTGCTTGTGGGAAGAAGTCCAGGAGTGAGGGGCAGCTGAACCAAATCATCCTGATGAAAATCAGTTAATTCCCTCCACTGTCTAAGTCTTCTATCAACAGAATAGTGAAATAACTGAAAAGGTATGCTTCCTTCACCTACCATTGGGTTGTCTTATGTGAGTCACTGGTGCTTATCTCCCCCATTTCTATCTGCAAAATGAGGTTAATGCTGTTTCTAGTTTTAGAAATTATTAGAAGATTACTGAAATAATGTAATAGCTATCTTGGATCTGGTGATAATGTTTTTATAGCTCCTAAAGAAGCTTGCATCAAGGTCTTATGTCTCCTATAGATGCAGCAACTTGAAAAACAAGTTATTGATGCAGACCGTCGAGCAGAAAAGGCTTCTCAGCAGGTATGCTCATAATGCGGGATGATGTTAGTAGAATTGTTCTGAAGATATATACATTATTTTATTTCTATTTACTCAGTTTCCAAACAAATATTGTCTCAATAACATTCACAGCAGTCCAAAAATGGAGCATAGGTCCTACTTTTAGGTCTTAAACGAAAAAGACAAAAAATACAGGAAATGGGAATGGAGGGAAAAGCTGAAGGAGTTAATAGAAGCAAAGAGCAGAGAGTCCACATGTGCAAGACATCTGTGTGACATGCTTGCCATGCAATTCCAGACACTTTCCCCTTATGCTGATGCAGTGAACATGTGCTTGCATTTTACAAACATATGAACAAATTGGAAAGTCATCGTGGTTGTTGTGTTAGTATAGTAGTATATTTATTATATCCTGTGTTTCTCCCAAATTTGGACTCAAATGGTCACACGTTTAAAAGACAATACAATTAAAAATGTAAGAAAGGGGAGAATTAAATACAACTAAAACTATTTGCAGAGTTTAAAACAAGTCAACTTCAATAAATAATAAATGCAATTAAAAGATTTTAAAACTTTAAAAATAATCGGAATGGGTTCTGAGGCACATAAAAGTGGAAAGTAGAAAGCCAAGCTCATTAGTCTGGCATGGGATGTTATTCCCAACATGAAAGTGAATTACTGTAGTCAAAGTGATTTTGACTCCCAGGAAAGATGAAGAGTGTTAGATAGGGCAGATGATAGAAGAGTGACAGACGGCATATGCCATCAAAACAGGGGCAGACAAAAGAAGAGGTCTTAAAAAGGTAGAAGGCAAAAACTTGGAAGAATGTGACACACAGGAACCAGGCTATGTCTTTGGAGCTATACAGTGAATTCAGGGATGGTAGTACATATCTTGTTTTTAGTACATCCCTCATGATACTCTCTCACATATATTGTTAAAATGTGGGCTAGATTGGTGCCACTGATAGTGATGGTCTGTGGACCAATGCTGGTCCTTCAGCTATGTCTAACAATCTGCAGCAAGTTTCTAAGAAAGAAAAGAAAGAAATAGTTCTAGTGAATGGGGCACAAATATAGTGCTGGTCCCTGGTACATTAGGAGAAACTGAGCACAGAGTTGCACTGGGGACCTAGACTCTTTCCTCCGCAGATGGCTTAGAAGCACTGGGCTAGATGATATTTCTGTGAGGTTTGATTTAGTAACTGTTGATGAACCAAATCTAAAGCGTACAGTGACTCTCGTAACCATAGATTCTTTGTCCACAGATTCAACCACCACCCACAGTTGGAAAATATTTCAAAAATATATAAATTCCAATATGAAAACCTTTGATTTTGCTATTTTATAGAACACTTCAATCATTTTATACAGTGAAATGTACAGTGCAGCCTGCCTTACGTGGGGATCCATTCCTGACTCCTCCCCCCCCACCCACATAAGGCAAATACCAAATAAACTCGAGCCCATTCAATAGACCAGCACATGCGCCGTTCCCTATATTGTAGTGCGGTTTGTAATATGGCATGCCTGCATATGGCACCTGCTTGTATGTAGGGCGGGCGTGCTGTATTGTAAATCATATATTATTTTCTATATCAGTTGTCCCTCCATAATTCAACTAGGGTTAGGGGAACAATACCCCCGTAAATATGGATAAACCGCGAATAACAAAAACACTGTTTTTACCTGAGATGACACCTCTCTAGGAATCTCTAGGTCCTCCAGGTGCAACTCTGGTGTCAATGTCCACATACACTGACCATAGAATGGCACTGGGAGTAGCTACAAATGGTCTTTCAGTGCAACTTTTAGTTAAAGTTGAGCACAGAGTTGCACTGGAGGACCTAGACAGTCCTAGAGAGAACATATAATGAAATCTGTGAATAATCAAAACAAGCCGCAATATGGAGGATGACTGTAGTGTTTTTGTTTTAAACTTTAGGTCCAGATTATGGAGGAAAAACTAAAAGCTGCTATATCCAAACCGTGAGTCTGAGACAAGGTTGTATAAGAAGTGTCAAGATTTGGAGATACTGATACAAGAGAAGGATGACATCATACAGAATTTGGAGCAACAGCTTCTAGATCAGGTTAAATAAGAGTGTTGCCATTCATTTGTTTTGTAAAAATGAAATAAATGGTAGAGGGAAATAAAATGTCTACTTCCTATTCCTCCATTTAAATTGTTTTTGAGACATTTTCAATTCTGTAAGATTTCTGTGTATAACAATTTTAAATATGAATTTTCTCTTGAGGTCTTGGATAGAAATATTTTATAGCTTGAACGGAGAGAAGTAGAGAGTATGAGAGAGAGATGAAAGATGAGAATGCATCATAATCACCACAACAAATGTTTCACACCTTTTCATTCCCTTTTGAAAACTACATTTCCCATTGGTTTATTGAACCATGGTGTCCTTTTTTTCAGGAGAAAAAAGGTCCTTACAAACTTATATAATAACTTACTACAACATCCATGCTGAAGTCTCCAAATTAAGATATAATTTCCAATTCTGCTATCCAACCTACTACTGAGACATAGCAGAGTTGTGGTGTTCAGTGTAACCATTGTTTTTCTGCTTTGTACAACTGTCCTCATAGGGCTAATTCGACACATTTCCAAAAAATGGCTTGGGGGTCCTTTCTGTGTTTTCAAGAGAAGGAGCTTTAAGTGAAGGTAATTTCCTTTTTCCTTATGCAACCATCGGGCCTGAAGAAGAAGAGTCCTCCTCCCTCCCTCCTTCCAACTTCATCTTCTCTGCTAAATTAAAACAATCCCAATCCCATCCCCTGAAGAAAACCCTCACCCTCCCTGTCCTTCCAACTGTCATCTCTGCCTTAGAACAACACCCAATGTCACATCAGGCCCAAAAAAACCCTCCCCTCCCTCCTTCAACTGTCATATTCTGCCTAATAAAACAGCCCAACCCATCTAAGAGAACCCCCCCCCCTCCCTCCTTCCACTGTCATCTTCCCTAGAACCGAAGACACGCCCAACGCCATTGCCAAAAAACCCCTCCCCTCCCTCCTTCAACTGTCATCTTCTGGTCTTAGAGGGAGTGAAAGACAAGCCCAATCGCCATTCGGCCTAAGAGGAGAGCCCTCCCTCCTCCATTACTGTCATCTTCTGGCCTAGAGGGATGTGAGGATGACAGGCCATGCCATTCAGGCTCCAAAGAGGAGAGACCTCCCCTCCCTCCTTCCAACTGTCAATCTTTCTGGCCTTTTAGGGGGATGAAAGGACAGCCAATCCTCATTGGCTTTTCGAAGAGGAATCGCCCTCCCCTCCCTCCTTCCAACTGTCATCTTACCCCGGCCTTAGAGGAGTGAAAGGACAAGCCCAACGACATCGGGCCTGAAGAGGAAGAGCTCCTCCCTCCTTCCAAACTGTCCATCTTCTGTCCTTAGGGAGTGAAGGACAGGCCCAATGCCATCAGGACCTCAAAGGGAAGAGCCCTCCCCTCCTCTCCTCCAACTGTCATCTTCTGGCCTGGAGGAGTGAAAGGACAGGCCCCAACGCCATTGGGGCCTGAAGAGGAATAGCCCTCCCTCCCTCCGTCCAACGTCATCCTTCTGGCCTTAGAGGAGCGAGAGGACACATAAAAAAAGAAAAAAGAAAAAAAAGGA
>NC_056522.1:29552419-29555619 GCF_019175285.1 Sceloporus undulatus | reverse complement strand
TTCTGAGGCTTCTATAGACAATTGCCCCCCAAAGGCCCCGGCGGCAATCGGCGGCAGGACTGGGCTGGGGCCGGTCCCAAGGCCTCGCCGGGCCGCATCTGGCCCGCGGGCCGCAGGTTGCCTACCCCTGCCTTAAAGCAAACCTATCCTGGGGTTTGCTTGGCAGGGTTTGTTCAGAGGAGTTTTGCCATGGCTTTCTGCTGAGGAGGCTGAGAGAGTGTGACTTGCTTGAGCTTGAGGTCAGCCAATAGGCAGGGAATCGAACCCTGGCCTCCAGAGTCCACCACACAAAGCTACATCCCAAACTTCTATCCAGGAAGAATGTCAAAATGTCCTACATTTTGAGCATGCCTAAGAAGCATGCATTTATATTAATGCTTTTTGAATTTATTAATTTTTTTTTGCTTTTTAGTTGTTCGTGTCCTCCATTTACAAAATATGTCCTACATTTGGGGGGGATTTGTCCTACATTTGTCCTACATTTTTTACATTTGTCCCGATTTGGAGGTAGACAGTTATGGCAACCCTAGGGGTATCAAATTTTATAATTCACAACAGTGTGAATTGGGATCATGAAATGCGATTTGATGCACCTCAAGGAAGATGCCGTCTCCTAAGAACTGGAGCGCAGCTTTGGCACAACTTCTGGCCTCTTAAGATGCATGTGTCATTTAAACAGCATACCTCCAAAGTGACCCGAAGCAGCTTTATTTTGGCCTGTCTGTACGGGCCCAGAGAAATGCTTTTAGACCTAATCTTTAAATCTACCTGGATGTTAAGCTCTTCAGGTGATGTTTTTATCTCTGTTCTGCCATCTTCACAGGCAGATTTAGTGTGGTGCCACAGCAAGCCTTCTTGGTGACTTCTCCCAGGTTGTGGAATTGTGCTAAACTTTTGACAACTGACTGTCTACTGAGGAAGGAGCATTTGTTGAGAGAGGGTTCCTTTTCCTATTATGCTTTTATATTGCATTTTAGTAATATAACTTGCTGTATTTTCATATTTTTCTTGGTTTTTTAAAATCATGCAAGCCGTCTTGAGAATCCTGTTCTCAAGGGACTGGAAGGGAATAAAATACATAAGTCATTCTATTTCTATTCCATGAAGGAAAATCTGTAATAATGTTCCCTTCAGCAACCCGATGATAAAACATCACCAAATTTTTAGCTGACTGAATAATTAATTAGTTAGTTCCTGTATAAAGACATCCATACTTGTGCTATGAGCCCACACTTTAAGCGCCTTGTACATTCTGTTATTTTCACAGCAGCAAGATTGCATGAGAGCATTCAAGTACATTTCCAGTTTACAAGATCAAACTTTAGATGTTGCCAAAAAACTGGCTAACATAAGCATACTGCAAGCTCATGCAAAACTACTTAACATATTTTCTTGACACAGTCAGTTTACAAGGAGCTGTGATTTAACCTTGGCTTACTTCTTATTAACTAGCTGATAACTGTTTTTGAGTTTGTATTCACATAAACTGTTTAGCTTAGGATTGATTTGTTCTTATTCTTTTCCACATCGTATGCTCTTGATGTGCATTTATTGTTCACAGTCATACACATGCATAACTATATGGATAAAAAAAATTGCAGGTTTTTGAAGTGGGGTTTAGGAACACACGTAATCACATTCAGGAGAGAAATAATACTGAACCATGTTAAAATTGCTCGTAGATATTCTGGTGCTAGAGGAGGGAGAAACACAGGATCCTATGGCTTTTCCTAGATTGCTAAACTATGACAAATGATGGGAGATCATAATGCCTGGATGCTATAGGATAAAATAGAATTGATCCTGTCATGGTACTTCTTAAGGTTTTGAGCATATGGAACGAAAACTGGATTTCTTACATACCTTCCCATATTACATATATGCTAGCTGGACAAGGTGGGGAATTGAATGGTCCTCCCCATGTTGAATTGCAACTCCCAGCAGCTCACCATGACCAACATTGCAAAATGCTTGGGGTTACAGTTTGACAGTCTATGGAGGGCTTCTCAAATCTGACTTCAATTGTATTCAAGTCCTCTCAAAATGAAGTCCCAGTGAGTTCACTGGGACTTGCTTCCAGGTAAGTGTGTTTCATATTGCAGCCTAAATTTACATTACACTTAAGGAAGGCTGCTCTGCTGTAGTAATATACAACATCTCCAACACTGTATCTTCTAGATCTTTTGGATTAAACAGACCACTATCTGTGATGATTGGGTATGGTGGTTAGAGATAATGAGAGCTCCTGGGGTTGAAAAAGTCTGGTAGGCAACAAACTTGTTTTATTATTAAGTGTGTAGCTACACTGCAGATTCAAAGTAGTTTGACTCTGTTTTTAACTGCCGTGATGCTATTTTACAGAATTGTGGAATTTGTAGTTTGGTGAGGTATTCAGACTGGTCTGTCAGAAAGCTCTGGTGTCTCATCAAATTACAAATCCCAGGATTCTCTAGGATAGAGTCATGGCAGTTAAAGTGGTGGCAAATGGCTTTAATTCTGCAGTGTAGCTACACTCTTTCAAAAATGATCTTGAGTCTTATTTATAACAAATCATGAAATACAAGCAACAAACCAATAAATGAGAGGCTCAGATATAGACTCAGGACCAAAATACACATGATACTGTAAGAAGCACTTCAGTGTTGTCTTAAAAATAATAGAAGGAGCAGAGAGTGACAGTTTTGTAAGGACTGCAGCTTATTCAAGCCAAATTATTATTATTATTATTATTATTATTATTATTATTATTATTAACCTTTATTTATGAAGAGCTGTAAATTTACACAGCGCTGTACATACAATCTTTTTAATTAGATGGTTCCCTGCCCTTGGGCTTACAATCTAAAAAGAAAGGGAGTGGTGGAGGGAAAGGGGATGAGGTCCAGCAGTTCCTCTCCACCTCCGAGGCCTGGACCAAGGCAGATGGACTGGAGGGAGGGCTTGGCTTCATAATGGATAGTTAATCTTCCTCCAGGGAAAATACATACTCTCAAGTAGGATAATGCATATACAGTACATAGCAATACAGGAAATGGTTCGATAAACAGGCACAAAAAGAACATCAAATAGTAAGCGACAGTTATGCAATGCCTGGGAAGGCTTCTCTGAACAGGATGGTTTTCAACTCCGTTTTGAAGCTGGTTAAAGAAGTGATGGCTCTTGCTTGGGGAGGAAGAAGGTTCCAGGAGTGAGGGGCAGCA
>NC_056522.1:29548340-29552319 GCF_019175285.1 Sceloporus undulatus | reverse complement strand
ATAGGCCTGGACCAAGGCAGATGGACTGGAGGGAGGGCTTGGCTTCATAATGGATAGTTAATCTTCCTCCAGGGAAAATACATACTCTCAAGTAGGATAATGCATATACAGTACATAGCAATACAGGAAATGGTTCGATAAACAGGCACAAAAAGAACATCAAATAGTAAGCGACAGTTATGCAATGCCTGGGAAGGCTTCTCTGAACAGGATGGTTTTCAACTCCGTTTTGAAGCTGGTTAAAGAAGTGATGGCTCTTGCTTGTGGAGGAAGAAGGTTCCAGGAGTGAGGGGCAGCTGGAACCAAATCAGTCCTGATGAAAATTGTCTGCCCTTTCCTGCAGCTAGCAATCGAGGGGATAGCTTATTTTTTTGGGGGGGGGGGGCAACAAAAGCAATAAAGGCAAGTGATTTTGTTTGAGATTGGGATTGCAGGGGTGAGGGAAGTGTTCAACATCCACTTCCCATTCAATGTAGTTTTGATGAAGATCACTCTCTGCTTACAATTATTGCTCTTTAACATAAAATATATCCTAGTGATATGTGTAATGTGATGTGTAGTTTGAACTCCAGCCCTGGACTTTGGATAGAAATCAGTTAATTCCCTCCACTGTCTAAGTCTTCTATCAACAGAATAGTGAAATAACTGACAACGTATGCTTCCTCTTCACCTACCATTTGGGTTGTCTTATGTGAGTCACTGGTGCTTACCTTCCCCCATTTCTATCTGTAAAATGAGGTTAATGCTGTTCTAGTTTTAGAATATTATTGTAAGAATTACTGAAATAATGTTAATAGCTATCTTGGATCTGGTGATAATGTTTTTATAGCTCCTAAAGAAGCTTGCATCAGATGTCTTATATCTCTCTATAGATGCAGCAACTTGAAAAACAAGTTATTGATGCAGACCGTCGAGCAGAAAAGGCTTCTCAGCAGGTATGCTCATAATGCGGGATGATGTGTAGTAGAATTGTTCTGAAGATAATATACATTATTTTATTTCTATTTACTCAGTTTCCAAACAAATATTGTCTCTGAATAACATTCACAGCAGTCCAAAAATGGAGCATAGGTCCTACTTTAGGGTCTTTAAACGAAAAAGACAAAATATACAAGGAAATGGGAATGGAGGGAAAAGCTGAAGGAGTTAATAGAAGCAAAGAGCAGAGAGTCCACCATGTGCAAGACATCTGTGTGACATTGCTTGCCATGCAATTCCAGACATTTCCCCTTATGCTGATGCAGTGAACATGTGCTTGCATTTTACAACATATGAACAAATTGGAAAGTCATCGTTGTTGTTGTTGTTAGTAGTAGTAGTATATTTATTTATATCCTGTGTTTCTCCCAAAATTTGGACTCAAAATGGCTCACAGTTTAAAAGAACAATACAATTAAAAATGTACAGAAAGGGAGAATTAAAATACAACTAAAACTATTTGCAGAGTTAAAACAAGTCAACTTCAATAAAATAATAAAATGCAATTAAAAAGATTTTAAAAGCTTTTAAAAATAATCGGAAATGGGTTCTGAGGCACATAAACGTGGAAAGTAGAAAGCCAAGCTCATTATAGGTCTGCAGTGTATGTGTTATTTCCAACATGAAAGTGATATTACTTTAGTCAAAGTGATTTTGACTCCTCAGGAAAGATGAAGAGTGTTAGATAGGGCAGATGATAGAAGAGTGACAGACGGCATATGCTCAAAACAGTGGCAGACAAAAGAAGAGGCTTAAAAAGGTAGAAGGCAAAAACTTGGAAGAATGTGACACACAGGAACCAGGCTATGTCTTTGGAGCTATACAGTGAATTCAGGGAGTGGTAGTACATATCTTGTTTTTAGTACATCCCTCATGATAATCTCTCACATATATTGTTAAAATGTGGGCTAGATTGGTGCCACTGATAGTGATGGTCTGTGGACCAATGCTGGTCCTTCAGCTATTGTCTAACAATCTGCAGCAAGTTTCTATGAAAGAAAAGAAAAGAAATAGTTCTAGTGAATGGGCACAAATATAGTGCTGGTCCCTGGTACATTAGGAGAAACTTGAGCACAGAGTTGCACTGGAGGACCTAGACATCTTTCCCTCCAGCAGATGGCTTAAGAAGCACTGGGCTAGATGATATTTCTGTGAGGTTGATTTGTAACTTGTTGATGAACCAAATCTAAAGCGTACAGTGGACCCTCTGTAACCATCGATTCTTTGTCCACAGATTCAACCACCCACCCACAGTTGGAAAATATTCAAAAATATATAAATTCCAATATGAAAACCTTGATTTTGCTATTTTATAGAACACTTCAATCATTTTATACAGTGAAATGTACAGTGCAGCCTTGCCTTACGTGGGGATCCATTCTGGACTCCTCTCTCCCCCCCCCCCACGTAAGGCAAATACCACATAAACTCGAGCCCCATTCAATAGACCAGCACATGCGCTGTTCCCTATATTGTAGTGCGGTTGTATATGGCATGCCTGCATATGGCACACCTATGTATGGAGTGGGCGTGCTGTATTGTAAATCATATTTATTTTCTATATACAGTTGTCCCTCCATATTCACTAGGGTTAGGGGAACAAGACCCCCGTGAATATGGATAAACCGCAAATAACAAAAACACTGTTTTTACCTGAGATGACACCTCTCTAGGAATCTCTAGGTCCTCCAGTGCAACTCTGTGGTCAATGTCCAACATACACTGACCATAGAATGGCACTGGAGTAGCTACAAATGGTCTTTCAGTGCAACTTTTAGTTAAAGTTGAGCACAGAGTTGCACTGGAGGACCTAGACAGTCCTAGAGAGAACATATTAATGAAATCTGTGAATAATCAAAGCCGCAAATATGGAGGGATGACTGTAGTGTTTTGTTTTAACCTTTAGGTCCAGATTATGGAGGAAAAACTAAAAGCTGCTAATATCCAAACCAGTGAGTCTGAGACAAGGTTGTATAAGAAGTGTCAAGATTTGGAGATACTGATACAAGAGAAGGATGACATCATACAGAATTTGGAGCAACAGCTTCTAGAGCAGGTTAGAAATAAGAGTGTTGCCATTCATTTGTTTTTGTAAAATGAGAATATAATGGGTAGAGGGGAAATGACAATGTCTACTTTCCTAAATTTCTCCAAGTTAAATTGTTGTTGAGACATTTTCAGATTCTGTAAAGATATCTGTTGATAACAAGTTAAATATGAATTTTCTCTGAGGTCTTGGATAAGAAATTTTATAGCTTGGAACAGAGAGAAGGAGAGAGTATGAGAGAGAGAGAGAGAGAGAGAGAGAGAGAGAGAGAGAGAGAATGCATAATAATAACAATGTGCAAACTTTTCAATTCCCTTTTGAAAACTACATCCCATTGGTTTATGTGAACCAGGGTGGTCCTTGTTCAGGAGAAAAAAGGCCCTTACAAACTTAATAAAATAACTTACTGCAACAGTCATGCTGAAGTCTCCAAATTAGATATAATTTCCAATCTGCTATCCAACCTACTACTGAGACAGTAGCAAGAGTTGTGGTGCTAGTGTACCATTGTTTTTACTGCTTTGTACAACTGTCCTTCATAGGGCTAACGGACACAATCTCAATGGCTTGGGGGTCCTTTCTGTGTTTCAAGAGAAGGAGCTTTAGTGAAGGTATTTTCCTTTTTCTTATGCACCATCGGGCCTGAAGAAGAAGAGTCCTCCCCTCCCTCCTTCCAACTGTCATCTTCTGGCCTGGGAGGGAGTGAAAGGACAGGCCCAACGCCATTGGGCCTGAAGAGGAAGCGCCCTCCCCTCCCTCCTTCCAACTGTCATCGTCTGGCCTTAGAGGGAGTGAAAGGACAGGCCCAATGCCATCAGGCTTGAAGAGGAAGAGCCCTCCCCTCCCTCCTTCCAACTGTCATCTTCTGGCCTTAGAGGGAGTGAAAGGACAGGCCCAATGCCATCAGGCTTGAAGAGGAAGAGCCCTCCCCTCCCTCCTTCCAACTGTCATCTT
>NC_056522.1:29532977-29548330 GCF_019175285.1 Sceloporus undulatus | reverse complement strand
TTGGCCTTAGAGGGAGCGAGAGGACAGGCCCAACGCCATCAGGCCTGAAGAGGAAGAGCCCTCCCACCTTCCAACTGTCATCTTCTGTCCTGAGAAGGAGTGAAAGGACAGGCCCAACGCCATCGGGCCTGAAGAGGAAGAGCCCTCCCTCCTTCCAACTGTCATCTTCTGGCCTGAGAAGGAGTGAAAGGACAGGCCCAACGTCGGGCCGGCCTCGATTAAGAAAGAGCCCTCCCTCCAGTCCATCTGCCTTGGTCCAGACTTCAGAGGGAGAAAAGAATTGCTGAACCTGATCCCCCCCCCCCCACCATTCAGTTCTCCTTTTGTGTCGTGTCTTTTAGATTGTAAGCCTGAGGGCAGGGAACCGTCCATTATCCCCTCTGTTGTAAGCCACCTAGATTCCCAGTGATTGGGTGGCATATAAAAAAATCCTATTATTGTTGTTGTTGTTATTATTATTATTATTTTCTTTTTGTAAAGGTGTCAGAGTTGATGTTGTAGTGCTTGGTAAGCATCATATACTACTTTAATTACAAAGTCATAAAATGTTTTAGGGTCAAAGATGCAAGTGACAAAAAGATTGAGTCTGGCTTGTTGTTTCAGAAACAAATAAGAATACAAGAGGCAAAAATTATAGAGGCAAAAGCAGCAAAGATAAAAGAATGGGTGACTGTCAAGCTGCACGAGGTGAGTCTCATGTTAACTGTGCAGAATGTACAGAAGATGATTCACAGCCATTTATAGTCAGTGGGAAAATTTCTTCAATATAAAGTATATGGATCTTCAAATGAAGTGGCAGCTTGAAACTATGCACAGTGCAAACCTTGATCAAATAATTATTATTCCAGTAGCACAAAGCCATTATCATGTTATCTTATCACTTTTAAAAGTAGATTTATTAACTTTTGCAGACTTACTTGAAAAGTTGAAGCTGTATGCTTAATTCTTCTATGATAATAAGGCTCATAACATGTAAGGTTCATTTCTACCAGGAGATAGAAATGTAGCTGACAGTATTAACCCTTCAAATAAGTCCACCAATTTTATTATCTGCTTTGACATGTTAGTTGTTTGTGGGAGATAACACCATGAAATTGGAGGGCGGGGGAGAAATGATTATTTTGTAGCTCAAAAAAGCTGTTGTCACAAGCATGAAAATTACTTCTTCATGACATCTCAGATAGTGAATTCAACAACAGGGATTCTGAAGAACATTTAAATCATTTCACTCAGGTGTAGCCAAGGTACATGTATGTAATTTGAAACACTGCCACTATGTACTTAACTGTGCAGTCTTTTATATGTGAACCCTCTGTGTGCGTTGTTCTGAAATAAGTGAGTAAAGGATGACACAACATTTTTGAGAGAGGGGGATGTAAATTTTTAACATTTTACTCATGAGTGAGAAATTGTATCTTTATGCTTTCAGCTAGAAGTAGAGAATCAGAACCTTCGCATGATCAACCAAAACCAAACTGAAGAGATAAGGATGTTGCAGAATAAACTGCAAGGTAAACTGTACAAATAATAAACATTTTCTATATTTTCTGTATTTTTAAAGAGGAAAAATTGTGACTATCACTGAATTCATCCAAACACTGTCACACTAAGTATTTATATGTTTATTTCCAATAAGTTGTATCCAATACTAATACAAGTGGAAAGATGTTTATGTATGATAAGTCTCACCTCTCTCCCCACTGTAATAATTCCCTGTTTTCCCTAAAAAGCTTCTGTGGAGATTTGCTTGGAAAATGGGTTGCAGGAAGCTGTAGTAGGGGTAGCTGAAGATCAGGTGAAGTGTGGAGCCATTGTCCATTAGTACTAATGTTGAATGCAACCCAATAGATGAGTCAACAAGTACATATGGGAACATATCATCTAAATGTGTGACAAATCCAATCTGTCTTCACTTAATATATTAAAATTATATTTAAAATGATATTAACATGAACAAATATGATGCGTAAACAGTAGTAACATAGCTGTTGTCATTGTTGTGTGCCTTCAAATTGTTTCCGACCATTTAGGGCTTTAAAGATAATAACCAACACTTTGTATTGGGCCCAGAAGCTATGAAATGAAATTCTTTATTATGGTCAAAGACCAGCATCAATATAAAATATAACATTAAAAATAAAATAATACGCATAAAAAGATTGCTTGGGATAAAAATCTGCCAACTAGAAGCTAATCAGCAGCCAGTATAAGGATCAAAAAGGAGCAGGTATAATTGAACTCCTAGTGGCACCAGTTTGGGACTGTGGTGGCAGCCCACTTCAGGAGCGGGCCAGTCACCACGGTTCTACCCCAATCATGGCCTCCAGCCGCTCTTTACCAACTGTGTGCTTCAGCCCATAGTGACCCTAAGACAAGCCTATCACAAGGTTTTCTTGACAAAGATTTGCTCAGAGGGGTTTTTGCCAGTGCTTCCCTTTGAGACTGAGAGCATAACTATAAAGGTGTCTAATATCAAACTACCTTGATCTTATAAAACCTTTAAAAAAATTTTTTTTGTTGACGATTTCACAGCAGTTGCAATATTTTCATTTGTTAAAATGATAAACACCTGTGAGTTCTCTTCCTGGAATAACATGGTTGTCTTTACTTTTATGTTGACATCCAATAGCAGAATACATTAAATCTTGATATTTGGGTTATTATTCCACAGAACTTCAGGGAAAGAAATCTGTTCCTTCAGCACATAAACCTTCAGAAGGCCAACGAATGAGCAGTTTGACTTTTGGATGCTTCTTAAACAGAGCAAGAAGTCCACAACAAGTTCCTAAACCAGAAAACACAAGCAGTTCTACATCAAAGCAAGCTGAATTAAGTGAAGACAACAGCAGTCTAGGTATTTAGGATATAAATTTCAAAATGACCACTAGTCCTAAACAGAATGATTAGAAATTAATTATCACTGATTTCAATGAAACCTACTTCCACAGGAGCCCTTCTGAAGTTGTGGTCCTCCACTTAGGATTTGGGAACTCTACCCAAATAAACTGACCATATGTCTACAGTAATATTCAAAGGCCAACAGAAGTTAGTCACATAGTGATTTTGGGATAGTTATTTGCCATATCTGAGAAATCTGGAGATACAGATCTTTACAATGGTCAGATAATGTTGATGGTGTGAAACCAGTCAATCTGCTTACCAAATGTCAGTTCCTTGGGTGAGCAGAGTCCTTTTGGCCCCGGACAAACGGTCCAGAAGCGCCATGCTGCCGCTGATTCTAGGGTTAGAGACCGTGCACCAATCGGACAGTCCCTAACCGTAGCACGGCACGGCGGCAGCCTAATGGCAGTGTCCTGTCCACACAGGCGCCACCATCTTGACGTAAGTGATGCACAAATTTCCTTTTTTTCTCTTTTAATAGGTTTGAATAAAAAGTGTCATTTGCAGTTTTAAGTAGTATGTTGTTGTTAACTGCCCTTGGGTCAACACTGACTCATGACAACCCTGTGGATGAGACACCTCCAAGACCTCCGCTGCTTTGCTTGGGTCCTGTAAACTCAGACCTCTGACCTTCCTAATTTGAGTCCATCCATCTAGTGTACAGTCTTCCTCTCTTTCTACTACCTCTACCTTTCCTAGCATTGTTGTCTTTTTTAATGAGCCATGCCTTTTTATGATGTGGCCAAAGTACGACAGCCTCAATTTGATCATCTTGGCTTCCAGGGAAATTTCGAGCTTGATCTGTTCAAAGACCCATTTGTTTGTCTTTTTGGCTGTCCACGTTATCCTAAGCATTCTTCTCCAGCACCACATCTCAGATGAATTACTTTTTATCCACTTTCTTCACTATCCAGCTCTCATATCTGTACATGATGATGGAAAATACAATGGCTTGTACAAATCCAACTTTAGTGCTCAGATGTATATCTTTACTCTTTATTATCTTGTCTAGTTCTTCCATGCTGCCCTTTCCAGTCTTCTTCTGATTTCTTGACTATTTGGCTTTAATGTAGTAAACTCTTGTTACCTGTTGCACATGTAGATTTATTATTTATGTATTCTGTTTATGCCTGCTCTTCAGAAATGCTCTCAGAGTGGCTTAGAAATTGGTAATTAGACAGTTCCATTGGGTCTGGCCAGAGCTAAGAAGCAGAGCCCTCCCTTCAGTCAAACTGGTGCCATTTGGCCAAAGAGGGAGAGATGCAGGCCCAACTCCATCAGGCTTGCCCTAGATTAAGAAGCTGAGCCCTCCCTCCAGTCTATCTGCCTTGGTCCAGGTCTCAGAGGGAGAGAAGAACTGCTGGATCTGATCCCCTTCCCCACCACATTCCCTTCTCCTTTTGTGTTGTGTCTTTTTAGGTTGTAAGCTTGAGGGCAGGGAACCGTCTTATTAAAAATAATAATAATTGTAAGCCGCTATGAGAGCCTTTAGAGCTGAAGGGCGGGGTATAAATACTATAAATAAATAAATACTGTCTCTACACCAGCGGTTCCCAACCTGTGGGTCGCAACCCCTTTGGGGGTTGAACGACCCTTTCACGGGGTCGCCTAAGAGTCTTAGAACCCCCCCCCCCAGGAATCCTGGCAGCTGGCAGGAAAGGGCCAGGAGGAGGAGGAGGAGGAAAGGCAATTGTTCCCCTCTCAAGGCCAGGGTAACCAAACATCCTCCTTTCCCTAGGACAAGTCCTACAGAAGTAGCAGAGGGAAAAGAAGGGCACTGGGCTGGGTTGGGCTGCTGGGGTTCATTGGGGAGACAGCCTATCTGTGCCTTGCCTCGGCTCGGAGGAGAGGGGGCCAGGGGACAAGAAGGTAAAGACAGAGCATCGCCACTGCCTGCTTCCCCTCCATCTCAGAGAATTTGGGGCCAGAGAGTGCCTGGCTCAGGGGCACCGTCTGAAGAAGGGCTCCCCCTCAGCCCTTTCCTCCTTGTCCTGCTCTGGGGGCTCTGGAGCTGGTGACAATGTTCTTCAGGGAGGTCTGGTGCTGCTGCAGCTGCCTCCTCATGTGTGGATTGAAGCATGCAGTGGAAGCCAGCATTACACACACACACACACCAATTCCCATGTTTTTTGTTGTTGCATGCCTTCAAGTTCTTCTGGACTTTTGGCAACCCTAAGGTGACCCTATCCATGGGGGGTTTCTTGGCAAGATTTCTTTGGAAGAAGTTTGCCATTGCCTTCCCCTGAGGCTGAGAAAGCGTGACTTGCCCAAAGTCACCCAATGGGTTTCATGGCAAAGCAGGGAATCAAACCCAGGTCTCCGCCCAGGAGACAGCCAAAGGGCCCAGCATTGTGGGGCTATCGAAGAGCCCCCCCCCCCCCCCAGCATCACAGCAACAGCTTCCCCAGCAGCCAAGACAGGCAACAGGCCTCAGCAAAGCCTATGGGGGAAAAGCCTCACACCAGCAGCTTGAGCTGGAAGGGGCTGGGGAGGAGGTTCAGGTGGCGCCCTCATTGTCAGCACCAGCTTTTCCTCCCCCACTTCTGTGACTGTAAGTTTGCTCCCTCCTCCTCCCCCTCCTGCTCTTTCCTCAGCGGAGATAAAGTTTGTCAGGCTGCGTTTTGGGCACTGCCAGCTCTGTCACCTCCCACTGCTGCCTCCACTGCCGCCACTTCTGCTACCCATGTGGATGGCTGCATCCTGATGTGTAGGGTGGTGAGGTGCTCTAATTGTTCTGTGCCTTCAAGTTGTTTCTGGCTTATGGCAAACATAAGGGAAGCCTGTTGCCACAGTTTATTTAGAAGTGGTTTTGCCAGTGTCTCCCTCTGAGGCTGAGAGAATGTGACTTGCCTAAGACCACTAATTGGGTTTCCATGGCCAAGCACCAATTCAAACCCTGGTCTTCAATTCACAAATCACACTGGGCAAAAGGAGTTTGCCATTGCCTTCCCTACGGCTGAGAGAGTGTGACTTGTCCAAGGTCACCCATTGGGTTTCATAGCAGAGCGGGGAATCAAACCCAGGTCTCCAGAGTCTGGTTCCTATTCCTATGTACTAACTATGAAATAATTGCAAACTTTTTTGGCTGCTCTTGTGTGTCTTCAAGTCCTTTACAACTTATGGCGAACCTAAGACAACTTTATGGGGTCTTCTTGGCAAGATTCTTCAAAGAGGGGTTGCCATTACTATCCTCTGAGGCTGAGAGAGTGTGACCTGCTCAGGGCCATTTACTTGGCCACAAATTGTACATACCCCAGAATGCATCACCCAATATATTGGCAGTCCTTCCCCCCAAAACTTTCTCATTTCCCTCCAACCATCTCATAGCTGGGAGATGAAAATAATTTTTAAAGCAACATTTAAATCCTTACTTTTTTTAAAAAAAAAGTAAGGTCCAAAACACACTGCAGAAATAATCCATTTTGAGACCGCTTTAACTGCCCTGGCTCAGTGCTAGGGAATATGGGACCTGTAGTTTCTTGTGGCCCCAGAACTCTTTGACAGGGAAGGCTATAAATGTCTCACAAATTACAGTTCTCAGGATTACTTAGCACTGAACCAGGGCAGTTAAAGTGGCCTCAAACTGGATTATTTCTGCAGTGTGTTTTTGACCTAAGTAGCCAATATGCTATTAACCATTATTCAGTTTTGTAGCTGTTATTATAAATTGGAAAGACATAGAGTGCAAACTGCTCAAGTATATTTCTTTTCCAGAGTGAAATGTGTTTTTCCAGCTGACTCTCACCTCTAAGGAGGCAGCTGCCACGGGGGTGAGGGGGTGGGAGTGCAGTGGCATAGAGGGGCATCAGGAGGTTTCTCGTGCAATTATATTTATATATTTTGTGAATTTATATTATTGTTTTTAGCTTTTATTTTGTAATGTCACCTAAATTTTTCTTGAATGTCCTAACTTTGGTGGTTTCTTTCCCTCCATTCTGGTTATGACATCTGGTCTCTGCTCAAGGCTCCTCCACTGCTTGGCCTTCTCCCAAGAAAGAGCAGGGTGGCAGCAGCGGAGGATGGAATTAATAGTATTCATATTAATAATTATTAATAATTAGTCATTAACAATAATCAATAATCAATTATTAATAATTGGTTATTGATAATAATTAAATATTTATTAATTAATCAGTTATTTACATTATGATTCATAACAGTAGCAAAATTACAGTTATGAGGTAGCAATGAAAATAATTTTATGGTTGGGGGTCACCACAACATGAAGAACTGTATTAAAGGGTCACGGCGTTAGGAAGGTTGGGAACCACTGCTTTGCACATGTTCATTGCAGACTGTAGTTTGTTGACTCCCATTTTAAGCAATTTTGCTAAATATGTTATTTGCTGCTTTTTCAGAGAAAGAAAGCCAGGAAACATCTTCTGTTGGCATAACAATGTATGGGAGTAATAGAGGTCTGAAGCCCTTACAACAAAATTCTTGTATGCCAGAACAAAGGCAAACAGTAAAATCAAAAGATATAGAAAGTAATGTGTCAAAGAATTCTTGCATTACAGTAAGTGACTGGAGCTCTGATGAAGAGGAAGCAAGCAAGGAAAGATCAAAATCCAGGCGTATATCTACTCTTTCAAGTCACACATCTGAAGAAGGTATAGGCTACAGCAGAATTGGGAGTGAAATGTATTTGACAGCATCAGATGACAGCAGCTCTTTTATGGAAGAAGAGAGTTTCCAAGCTCAAGGAAATATACACAAAAAATTATATTCCTGGCAACAGGAGACACTGTGGAAAAATCAGAACCATGTAACTGGAAAAAGCAACTTGGAATCCTTCAGTGGCAAGAAAGATCATGATAGTTTTTCTGATGAATTGAATAAGAGATTTCAGTCCCACCGGCTAGATTATTCATCTTCCTCTAGTGAGGCAAATACTCCAAGTCCAATTTTAACTCCAGCTCTAGCTCCTAAGCATCCAGCACTGATGCTGGCAGCAGGCTCTCCATCTAATTTGCCACCTCCAAAGCTGAGGACTCCTAGTGTCTTTACTCTAAATGCAGCACTGGCAAAAAAACATTTTAGCCAGCCCTCTCTATGTTCAGACAAAATGTTTGGCAGAAACAGAAATGCAATAAGCATGATACGTCCTTTTAAGCCTCAAGAAACAGATATTGATCAGGTAGATGGAGAAGGTGCAGATGTTTTAGAGAAGATGGAAATTGGCTGTAATGATAAACTCTTTACTTATGACTCCTGTGAAACACAGTGTGTAGAATCCTCGGACTCTGGTGATGCAAGGAAAACTACAAGCAACAAGCCTCCCACTCCTCCACTTCATCGATTCCCCTCGTGGGTAAATGAAATTATTTATAATAATATTCCAGCTTCATAATTTATTTATTTTTAAATTTCTCCACAAACTGTCTGTGCCCATTAGAGACAGTAATACTTTACATGTAGGGCCTCTTGAGAAAGCATCATTACCATCTTATTCTTCCATTGTCACAATTGACCCATATATAAAAGTAATTACAGGTGCTACAATTACTGTACATTTCTGGTTTACATTTCAGAATATATGAAAATAAATTAGAAACTCAGTTGGGGTTAGTATCTATAAATAAAATGTAAATATATAAAATCTGCCATTGTCTACAATCAGTAAACTGGGTTGTTTTTTTTTAAACCTTACGATTTGCCTTCTCTCTCTTTTTTATATTAAGTCATAGAGAATAACCATGGCAGAAGGAGAAATGAGTGGAGGACATCAGGAAAGTCTGAGTCGAGTAGAAGATCACTACTATGGGAGATCCCTAGGGTCTCTGATTAGGACATTTTATGTAATGTTACTAGCCAAATGAGCAAATATCTGCCTTTATAGATTAAAAACAATTGGGCTGACTATGAACTGTGCAACTTCCTTTTACAAATGGCCAAAATTCTTTTCTAGTATTCAGGTTAGATATCCACTTCAGTATGATCTCTTTGTTCAGAGAAAAAGCTAAGAAGTAATGCTTCGGGGATTCTAGCACATTTGAGCCATTAGGAAATAATCTTTTAATACCTTGCAGTGTCTATATTGGTAACATATTGAGATATGGGCTTTTAGATGACCCCCCCCCCCCCAAAGAAGTGGCTGGTATCTGTTCTGAGGCTGTCTAAGGCAACCTGAAGCCGCGAACAAAAGGAGGAGATTTAATCCACTCCTGCAGGTGGCCCATTTAGGACCACAGTGGCAGCCTGCTTTGAGAGTAGGCCGTCTGCTTCAGCCCTTAGTGAAAGTAACATAAACTAACATTCTGTATAGTGAAAAAGAAGTAACTTAAAGGAAATCATCCAATAAGGGTACTAGTGACCATTTAGGACAAATTGGCAGATTTGCCCCAGATGAAAACCGCAGCAACCAAACACCGCGGCCTCTGGGAGGCTTCAAAAGAACCTGCTGCCTGGCGGGTTCTTTTATGCTGCGTGCAGGACACCATGAGAATGCTCACGCGCCATGATGATGTCGGTGCGGCGCTATTTGGGCTCTGTGCTGCCCAAACATCATGGTGCGTCCTGTATGGCTGGATGCGCACCATAATGGCAGTCGGGTTGCTGAGCATGTAAACGCTCAACCCTGCACAACCCTGGTACAGGCTCAAGATGGCACAAAGTACCCATCTGTACAGGCCCTAAGTGAAAGTAACCCAAAAATTAGAACTAATATATGTAATGGTAATGGATTAGTACTGAAAATTGCTACACACATGCTTTAGCTTATCTGAAAAAGAATCTGTATACACACATCTTCATAAAAGGAAGTCCTATTGAATTTAATAGGTATAATAAATGTTTATGAAATGAAAGATTAATTGAAGTTTGGAGGAGTGTATAACAGAAAGCCCACCCACCCCAAGAGATGATGGGTTGTATCCAGCCTGTGTCATCCAGCAGCTGAACAGAAACACTTGGTGGAACCCATGTCCCCTCTCTTTGTGCAGCCCTCACAGCTCATCCCAAATCTGCTGTGGAGATTGGAAGAATGTCTGGAGATGATTTGTGGGATGATTGGGGGGCTGAAGGTGGGAGAACTACCAAAGGAAGTCCTCTGCACTAACCTAATCCATGTAGTTTAACAGTGATTTTTTTAATGCAATTAGATGACGGAAATATTTCTGTAAGGAACAAACCAAACTATGTTCTAAAAAAATACAGAAGTGTTTTGATAACTTGATGAGGAATAGATGCAAAAAGCAAAAGGCATAAAAGTTAAAGTGTGAAAATAACACAGTATCCATTTTAGGTTTTAGTTGTTATGCTTCTTTCCAGATTTAAAGAGGATGCTAATTTTCCCAGTTGAGTTTGGTGGGAACCAGCCACAGCTGAAATCTGAATATTTCTTTAAATGTGTGGGGGAAAGGCATAATATATTATTTAAAAATATATTTTTGTTTCTCAGGAAGGCAGAATTTATGCTGTAGCCAAATCGGGTTTACACTTTTCTGAGGCCTTTAGTGTTGACTCCTTCAGTAAAAGTAAGTTTGTTTGTTTGTTGGACTTATATTCTGCCTTTCTTCCAAAATGGGATTCAAGGCAGCAAGGCTAAACTCTAAAAAGTTTTAGGAGGCCAATCTGTGTGTTATATGCTGAGAGACTGAAACAAAGAGAATATCATTGATGGAGAACAGAGTCCTTACTGGAGCAAGTTGAGAGAGTATAATGTTCTTTTATTCAGGAACATTTCTGCTAATTTACTTCATTTATTTGTTTGCTGTAATTTATATTGTTTCCTGAGTTCTTTCTGAAAATTCAAGAATGTAGAATATAGACTTATAAGATAAAACATACACAGCTCCCTACTTTCTTAGGTTTTATAAATCTATATTCTCCAGACTGTTTTGCAGAGACTTTACAACTTTTTTGTAAATAAAAATAGATCCAAGTTTTTCAGAAAGTATTTGAAAAAAATTATTTGTTTCAGGTTCTACGTCTTCAACTTCTTATTCATTATCAGGACTCTACACATCATTAATATACAAGAATGTGACTACACCAGTCTATACTACTCTTAAAGGGGTAACACTTTTGCTTAAATTTGTGCTGGAGGGGGAGACTCTTAGGAGTCATCTTATAAAAATGTAATATTTCCTATATGCCATATGCCTGTAATGAGCATAAAACTAATTTTCTGGAAAAGCAAATGTTTATTCTTAGAACTGATTGTACAAATGTGATATTAATCACAGACATGACAATTGTGCATAACCGCAGGATGCCTGGTCATCATTACATTTATGCCTGAACTTTATTAATTTGAAAGAATTGTTCTGCTTCTATTTTTCAGTAGTGTGCTCTGTCTAATTGCAGTGTTAGACTATTCCTTTAGTTTCTGGACATATGAGGAGGCTTAAATTTCAAAATATAAATTTTGAAACTCTTACAAAGGGGAGCTAGTCAATGGTATATTATTACTTTGCATGCCAGATGTGAAGCCTGAACATATCAGTAACATTCAAATGTACTAGGCTCCAAAATGTTGATGGAAATAATACAAATGCAAAGAATCAACTATTGAATACCAATTTTGAATATTCCACATGGGTGTAGTGAAAGTTTATGTTCTGGTACCTGAACACAGTATTCTGAATAGAAGCCGATTTGTAATTAGTCTAAGCAGAATAATTTGGCTAGTTGATCAGAGAGAATGAGAAGCCAGAAGCCAAATGTTCCCATACCACAAAAATATGTAGCAGCATTGACATGAAATGGGAGCAAGATTAGGTCACATCTTCCTTTGTACTGACTTTTGTTGAACCATCTATGCATATTTTGTCTGGCTGTGTTCTGCAAATTGAACTCTAGAATATCAAATGGACAACATTTTAATAGAATAGTATTTCTAATTCAAGGGTAGGATGGGCTCTCTAGCCTTATGGCAACCATCCTAGGAGAAGGAAAACTCTAATCCCAAACCCGGGCAGATGGTGCTTGTCTAACCCTGTAAGGTCAACCATCTAAGAGAAGGAAACTCTAATCAAACCTATGACCCGAGGACCTCGCTGCTACCGTCCATGCTTATCAAGGCCTCAGCGGTCGAACCTCTGGTTTAAAGGGTGAGGCCAGTTCTGTGCACACTGCGCTCCACCAGAAAAACCCATTGCACAGTCTCAAAGGATGCATCCAACATCATAAACGCGCTTGTAGAAAGCACGGATGAATCCTTCCTGAATCTTCGTTCATGAAGTAAAGCCAAGAAGAAGAAGATTTCTAATTCACAATAGTTAGATGTAGCAACAATTTCATATAGGACTATAGCCCATAGTTCTTCTCTGCAAGTCCTTAAAAAATTGTAATAGAAAACCCCATCTGTTTTCTATATGTTGCTGTGCTGGTGATATTTTCAGGCAATTTTTGTACTGTCATAGTGGAATAATATTTTAAACTAATCAGTGTAACTTTCAGAATGCAACTTTAAACAAGTTTTTAAAATTACTTCTTTCTTTAGAAAGCAACACAAATCAGCAACAACCCATTTTTAGATGATTCATCTGGGTCTGAAGAAGAAGATAGTTCCCGATCTAGTTCACGGACATCTGAATCAGACTCTCGAAGCAGAAGTGGCCCAGGTAGTCCACGGGCTCTAAAGCGAGGTGGGCAGGATTCTAAAATAGTTTTAAATGTTTCCAGGTGTTCTGGAGAACTGAGAGGGAAGTCAGAATATTTTTCATTATTTAATACAATAGGTGAATTAAATGCATAACTAGATCTTTATTTAGGTTTTAGATAACAAACAAAGCTGGCAAAAGGAGATTTTGAGCCTGTACAGACAGGCCAAAATAAAGCTGCTTCTGGTCACTTTGGAGGTATGCTGTTTAAATGATGCATGCATTCTAAGAGGCCAGACCAAAGCCACACTCCAGTCTTGGGTGGCTGAGATAATGAGTTAATGACATCTTTGCTTTCTGATAATTCAGTGTACACAAGCTTTGCTTTATGCACAAAATTATTAAAAATATTGTATATAAAATATTCAGGCTATGTGTATAAGGTGTATACAAAACATAAATGAATCTCATGTTTAGACTTGGGTACCTGTCAGGAAATGACATGGATGTGGCCACTAGGTGGAGCTGTTGTGCAAGTTATATACAGCTCTAGTGGCAGTCATATGTGTCAGCATTTAAACAGTGCATCATTGGAATGTTGATGCAACTCAACTGTCGTTCTGAACTGTCACTGAGGGAGGGTGAGACAGTTAGTCATTCTGAGAGACAGAGAGATGGTTGGTGTTACTGTGGCTGTCAGTGTAATCTTTGTAAATAGTTATGTAACAAAGATTAAAGAACCCTCTTCTTGAGAGAAACCTCATTGTCCAGAGATTCATTCCTATGTAAGAGGAAGTCTGCCTACGCAACTAAGATTCTTCAGATTCCTTCTCCCTGGCGTCCTGTCAATGTGGTTCAACTCTGCAGGTGGTCATGGTGGACACAGTGCATCTTCCCATGCCCCAACAGTACCATCTCAAAATATCTCATTATGCGGATGCAAATATTCCAGAAATTCAAAATCTGCAACACTTCTGGTCTTGAGCATTTTGGATAAGGGGGACTTGACCTGTATTCATTATAGAGGGGGAAAATTGAATCTTTACTGCAAAGCCTAACAGTATTATTTGCTGTTCTTGTTTGCCTTCAAGTTGTTTCTGATTTATGGCTTCCCCCAAGTGACGCTATCATGGGCTTTCTTTGGCAAAATTTGTTTCAAGGGGGTGTGTCATGGCTAGGGTTGCCATAAGTCTGGACCTCCAAACCGGGACAAATGTAGGGCAAAATTTTCAAATGTAGGGCACATTTTTAAAAATGGAGGACATGCGAAAAAAAATGATGTTTTTTTTTAAATGTTACTATAAATGCATGTTTCTTAGGCATGATCAAAATGGAGGGCATTTGGGCATTATTCCTAGACAGAGGCCAGAAATGTACTTCCCTTTCTGGCCACCCCCCTCCCCCCATTCCAAACAGCACATTTGGGCATTGAACATGGCTTTACTTAACATGGCCTCTTACATATTTCAGAGGCTTATTGTACAGTGGACCCTTGTTATACGCTGGGGTTTGATTCCAAGATCTCCCGTGTATAACAAAATCCGCGTATGCTCAAGTCCCATTGAATATAATGACATAGCAAAATGGTGTCCCCAATAAAAAATGGAAAATCAAGGTAAATTTATACTTTTTTGGAACATTTTCAAACCGTGTATGCTTAAATACGTGTATAAAAAATACGTGTATAAGAAGGGCCGACTGTATAACCAAACTCTTTGGGTTTCACACTGAACATGCTATGCATTCATACTGAACATGTCAAGGTGGTTTAACAAGAAGTGGGTTTGCCCTTGGATTCAACTGTACTTCTCAGAAGTGTGTACTTGGTCAAGGGACTTAGGTTTTTTTCCACTGCGCATGAGTTTGTAAAAATCAGAGCAACTTACATTGGTCGTGCCTCAGAAGCTGGCTCATTTCATCATCATCATCATCCTCACTATCCTCTTCCTCCTCCTCCTCTTCTTCCTCCTCATCCTTCCTTCCTTCCTCCTTCCTTCCTCCCTCCTCCTCCTCCCTCCCTCCCTCCCTCCTCCTCCTCTGCCTCCCGGGCCCAAGCTGAGGAGGAGGTGGGTGGCTGCCTTGGTGCGCTCCCCCCCGCCCACGCACCAAGGCAGCAGAAAGCCACCCACCGCCTCCTCGTGACTGCACTAGGCGCTTGGCTTGGCCCCGGCAGGCGGAGGAGGAGCCAGAGGTGCCTGCCTGGCTTGGCACGCTCCCCGCCCGCCCGCACGCCAAGGCAGCAGGCAGGCAGCCACCCACCTCTGCCTCAGCCACCACTGCCTCCCAGGCCCAAGGAAGTGCCTAGTGCGGTCGCACGGAGGCGTGCGAGGCGGAGGAGGCGGTGGGTGGCTGCCTTCCTGCTGCCTTGGCGCGCGGGCGGGGGGGAGCGCGCCAAGCCAGGCAGGCACCTCCGCCTCCGCCTCCTCCTCTGCCTCGCGCGATTCTGCGCGACCGCGCTAGGCACTTCCTTGGGCTCGAGAGGCGGAGGTGCCTGCCTGGCTTGGTGCGCTCCCCCCCACCTGCACACCAAGGCAGCAGGCAGGCAGCCACCCACCCACAGCCTCCACCGCGCTAGGCAATTCCTTGGGCCCGGGAGGCGGAGCCAGAGGAGGAGGAGGAGGCTGTGGCTGAGGGCCCGCCGGCTGCATGAGCAGCCATGCACGGCCAGAACAAGAGGAGGAGGAGGTGGGTGGGTGGGGCAGTCCCGCCTTTGGCGCAAAACCGGACCGGGACCGGAGTGCCAAAAGTGGGTTTGTCCCACCTACCAGCGGGATATGGCATCCCTAGCCATGGCCTTCCTCTGAGGCTGAGTGTGATTTGCCCACGATCAGCCAGTGGGTTACCCTGACCAAGCTGGTACACTGGTACCCCGGGATACGAAAGGACCGGGTTACGAAATATTCGGGA
>NC_056522.1:29499359-29517977 GCF_019175285.1 Sceloporus undulatus | reverse complement strand
CCAAACCCACCAAGCACCCTCACAAATCTGGGTCTGTGGGTACGGCCACCGCTTCGACTTCGTCTCGGAAGCAGGATACCCCGCCAAGACCTCGCGGCCAGCCTCGGAGCACAGGTCCCGTAAGGTGACCCCATCGGATCCGAAGGACAGCTCCTCGAGGACGAAGTCAGCCTCTCATAAGGGGGATGCGCCCAGATCGGGTGGAAGGCTCACGGAGTCGCCTATCCCCTTCTTTCCTCCCGATGCACCGCGGGGCTCCGCGTCATCCAAGAAAAGAAAGACATTGGATTCAGCATCGGAGGCTAAGGCTGCCAAGAAGGCGAAACACTCCAAGGAGCATCCCCATAAGAAGTCGGATGCATCTAAGGAGTCTCAGCATCCGGTTCGCCCTCGTATCCGTACGGATTCCCCGGGACAGGACATCCTGACAGTTGCGTCCGACAATCCATCTCCCAGGGATGCTCAACAAACTTCTTCGATTCCAGGGCCATCGGCGACGACAACCGTTCCCTTTCTCCTCTCGAATGATGAGGATTCCCGGGATAGACTTTCGAGGTCTCCATCTCGGGGTTTACCCTCAAGGTCTCCGTCCCCAGCACCCCGTTCTCCGGCGCGGGTTGAGCGGCCCCCGAGGTCTCCATCGCCAGCTCCCCTGTCTCCAGTGCGGGTCCCTGCCGACGATGGGCTGTTTTACGACTCCGAGGCAGATCAATTCTATATAAAGGTGCCGAAGGACGTCGCGATGTCTAGAGTGTCCTCACGCGATCGCCGTGATCGTCCCCAAGAGGTCTCGAGACGGGAGGAAGGTCATTTGGATCCTGTTCCCGCATCCAGAGCTGCCTTGTTCCAGCCAGCGCCGCGACCAACTGACAGGCCTAGGCAGAACATCTTAGTGCCGGTCAAGTCCTCCGATTCCGAGGCTGACGCTTCGGTCGGGTCACAGGAGCCTTCAGATGTTGAAGACCCCCCGCGCCAATCGCCGCAGGATCTGCACTATCTGGAGGCGGCCTCCCCATCAGATGACGTACGTTCCTTCGCTGAACATATTATCAAGATGTCCAGGGCTCTGGACATTGAACTGGTCTACTCGGATGCAGATGCAGCAGACCCAGTCGAATGTCGGGTCCATGGCCGGGTTCCAACACCCCCGTGCGTGCCGTTTCTTCCATCCTTGGAAACGATCCTCAAGCGTTCCTGGGACTCTCCTTCTTCGCCCCTCGGGCCTCCGCGCAAGATCGAGTCGCTGTACAAGGTTGCGGCTCCCAATGCTCCATGGCTCATATCTCATCCTCGCCAGAACTCGGCTATAGTGGAGGGTGCTCAGCAGACTTCCACCCAGCGGCAGACGACCTCCCCGGTGGATAAAGAAGCCAGGAAGATAGACGCCCTGGCCAAGAAGGCGTATGCGGCAGCGGCTTTGGCAGCGAAGGCCACTAGCTACACGGCTTGCATGGGAGCATACGTCCAGACTTTGATGGAAGGCATCTCCCCGATAGTTCCGGACGTTCCTGACGAGGTACAGCGGACCTTGACCGAGATCAGGGATGAGACCCACTCTATCGGGAGCTGGCTGATCACTGCGGCCAGAAACATTACTGAATGCGTTGGAAGAGCCATGTCAGCTTCTATCGCATTGAGAAGGCATGCCTGGCTCCGTGGCTCCGACCTCAATCAGAGCGTGAGGTCTACGATAGAAGACATGCCCATTGACGGCTCCGGCTTGTTCCACGCCGACACAGACGAAAGACTCAACAAAAAGTTCCGAATGAAGGCGGCCGCTCGGAAGCATGGCATGTCCACACCGGGCCCCTCTTCCTTCCGCAAGCGTCTTCGCCCTTGGCAGCATCACCAAGGTCAGTTCCAGAGGTCTCCTTACCAGGAACGCCAGTTCCATCAACAGGGGTCACAGCGGCAGGGCTACCCCCCCCAGCAGTCCTCTTCCTCGGGCCGTCGCAACCAGTCTCGATACCGTAAGAACCGCCGACAGGAGCCCGACCAGGGGAAGAAAAGGGCATGAAGATCCACAGCGCACTTCGCCTCTTCTAATTTGTTCTTCCTCAACATTTTAAGGCCCTTTACCATCACATGGGCCTCTATTTCCTCCGACTCCTGGGTTTTAAACATCGTCCGAAGGGGCTATACCCTCGAGTTCGAAGAGCTCCCGCCCACCGGAGCTTTTATTTCTACTGCCCCCTCGGGCACCCTTCTCGACGAAGTGCGCTCCCTCCTTCAAAAAGGGGCCATCTCTCCCTTGTCTCCGGATTTATGGCCCAAAGCCTTTTTCTCCAGATATTTTACGGTTCCAAAACCAGATGGAGGAACCAGACCCATACTGGATCTAAGAGAACTGAACTCTTTCTTAAGGTATAGACGTTTTCGCATGGTAACGCTGGCTTCCATTTTGCCTTTGCTCCAGCAGGACCTCTGGTTCGCGACGGTGGACCTAAAGGACGCTTATTTCCATGTCGGAATAAGGGAGTCCCACCGCAGGTTCCTCGCCTTTGCCATCGGCTCCGTCGCCTACCACTACAATGTGCTCCCATTCGGCTTGGCCACAGCTCCTCGGGTCTTCACGAAGTGCATGGCCCCAGTGATAGCCTACCTCCATCAGAGGGGATTCAGCGTTTTTCCTTACCTGGACGACTGGCTGCTGACAGCTCCGTCAAGACGGGAGCTTCAGAACGCAATCCATTTTATCCTACACCTCTTGTCAGAATTGGGTCTTGTGGTCAACCTAGAGAAGTCCCACTTGACCCCCTCCAAGCAGGTCCGTTTCATCGGCTCCGTCCTCGACTCCGAAGAGTCTACGGCCTATCTTCCTCAAGACCGTTTTCAGGCCCTGTCAACTGCAGTGCGCACCGTCCACTCGCGCAGGAGACTCAAGGCCAGGGACATCCAGGTCGCCTTGGGTCACATGGCGTCCACTACATTCGTGACTCCATGGGCACGGTTGCGCCTCAGGCCTCTTCAGTCATGGTTTCTCTCCGTGTTCAACCCATTGACGGACTCTCCGAACAAGTGGCTCACTGTACCGAGGTCCGTGACCGCCTCTCTCCAATGGTGGCTAGACTCCCAAAATGTGTGCATAGGTATGCCCTTCGTCCAGCCTCAACCACAAATGACTCTGACGACGGATGCGTCGATGGAAGGCTGGGGTGCACACCTTCTGGACTTATGCGTGAGAGAGAAGTGGTCACAACAGGAACGGGCGCTCCACATCAACGCACTGGAAATGCTGGCTGTCGAGAAGGCTCTAAAGGCATTCGAATCCACCGTCACAGGCAAGGTGATTCTGCTCAGGACCGACAACACAACGGTGATGTATTATGTCAACAAACAGGGAGGCACCAAATCCAGAACTCTCCTGGACATCACGTTGAGGATCTGGGACTGGTGCATCCACAGACACATCCTCCTCCAGGCGATTCACCTGCCAGGAGACGAGAACACCTTAGCAGATCAGCTAAGCAGGACATCAACCTGCCACGAATGAAGGCTTCATCCAGAAACGGTCGACGACCTATTTTACCTGTGGGGAGCTCCCCAGGTCGACCTGTTTGCAACAGCCTCCAACAGCCACTGTCCCCAGTTCTGTTCTCGGGTGCGACACGAGAGTCCTCTCGGAGATGCATTCGCCTTCAATTGGTCCCGGGGAACGATCTACGCCTTTCCCCCGTTTCCGCTGCTGACCAGGGTGGTGTCCAAGATGTCGAGAGAGAGAGTCGACGCGATCCTCATCACCCCGTGGTGGCCGAGACAGCCGTGGTTTCCGCTTCTCCTGCGCCTCTCCAACAGCGAGTTTCTCTGGCTGGAGCCGAGACCGGACCTTCTCACCCTCCAAGAGGGGAAAGTTCGGCATCCCGACATCGACTCGTTGCCGATGGTGGCTTGGAGGCTCCGGCGTTGACGGCGCTGCCCCCGTCGGTGCGGAGAGTGATCCGTGCCACGCATAGGCCTGCAACCCAGAGATCCTATGCCTCCAAATGGAGGAGGTTCCTTTCGTTCCTTGCTGAAAGGAATCTAGCGCCTGAGAGCATCACTGTGCCAGTGGTGCTTGATTTTTTGATGTCACTGGTGGAGGCGGGCCTGTGCCTCGCATCCATAAAATGTTATCTGTCTGCTATTTGTTCACATTTTCAATATGATGGTTTACCTTCCTTTTTCAGGGACCCTCTGGTAAAGAACTTTTTAAAGGGGTGTAATAACCTCTACCCCCAGGTTTCTCCTCCTGTCCTGGCTTGGAGCTTGGAGGTTGTGTTGGCTGCCCTCCAGTCCAAGCCCTTTGAGCCCTTGGACACAACGGACTTAAGACTTTTAACTTGGAAGACGGTCTTCCTGGTAGTCATCACTTCAGCTCGCCGGGCAGGAGAACTTTGTGCCCTGCAGAGAGATGAACCTTTCCTCCGGTTCCACAAGGACAAGGTGGTACTCCGGACTGATATCACCTTCCTCCCTAAGGTGGTTTCTCTTTTTCACATGTGTCAGGACATTGTGTTGCCGACCTTGGTTTCGAACCCATCGACTATGGAGGAACGCAGCCTCCATATGCTGGACGTTAGGAGGGCCTTGGCTTTCTATTTGGACAGGACTATGGGTTCGAGTCGTTCCGAAAGACTTTTCCAGTGTTATTCGGAACCAAGAAAGGGTTTGCCGGTGTCGCCCCAGAGATTCTCGAAGTGGGTGGCAAGCACCATCCGCCTTTGTTATGAATTGTCGGGAAGACCGGTACCGGCCAAGGTTCGCCCGCATGCGACCAGAGCAGTCGCAGCATACTCTGCTTTTCTGTCTGGCATCCCTCAGGATGACGTGTGCAAGGCTGCTGTTTGGTCCCAGCCATTGACTTTTATAAAACATTATAGACTGGACACCAGGGCCATTAGGGACGCAGCCTTTGGGAAGGCTGTCTTGGTTTCTGGGTTGCATTGATGGCTTATTATTGTGTGTTGTATCACATTTATGCAAAAGGTGCCTTTGAATTGGTCTATAATGTGCTCACTTGTGTTCACTCCAGGGAGATTGGTCTTGCATGACCTTACAGTTCTCCTCAGGTTCTGCAGAGTTATTGTTCACTACAACTATGGTTTATGCTTGCACAATGCCTCCGAGTATGGTCGTGTGTGACCCTACATGCTCTTCTTATGCCTTGTATGTTATGTCTGCATTTGATCTGTTGTGCAAAAAACAGGACTGACTCTTTTATGGTTCACAGTTTATTGTTATAATAAATTTACCTTTGGTTTACCATAAGCTTGGGTTTCAGGACACTCCCTCCGCCGTATACCTAAGCTTGTCAGTCTAAACCCATTTGTATGATTCGCAGAGACCACGAAGAAGAAGGACAGGTTACTCACCTGTAACGGTATTTCTTCGACTGGTCATCTGCGAATTCATACAAATCCCGCCCATCCTCCCCTCGGTGTCCTGCTCACTTTGGCTCTGTCTTACATTGCCTACTTGGCGGGAAAAAATATTGGAACTGGGGAAAAGAGCGAGAACCGGGGCTTTATAGGAGGGGGGCGGGGTTACCGCCAAAAAGTTTCTATATGTTGCAAAGTGTACTTTGCCCAGTGATTCTAGAAGTATCCGAACAGCACTGCGCAGGCGCAGTGAAACCCATTTGTATGAATTCGCAGATGACCACTCGAAGAAATACCGTTACAGGTGAGTAACCTGTCCTTATTTATTTTTGGCTATCCATAGCATCTGTAAAATGTTCTTCCAACAACACATTTGAAACAAGAGGGAGCTAATGGGCTAGGACTTTATTCTTTGAGGTTTTTAGCGCTAACAAAAGTTTCTCTTTCTTTTAGACTACAATTAGCAGGTTTTACCTATACAGTGCCTAAATGTTTTTCCCAATGTAACAGTACAGGGACTTCTAGAGAAATTCAGTGTTGCCTGCCTAAGAAAGGGGCAGTTACCTTTGCACAGGACAGAGGCAACCTAGATCTCAAGGGAAGTTATTTTGCTATTGCCAATGAGCGTGACATGTTATTTTCTGTCTTTTATAGCCAGCTGATCTGTCAGGAGCCTGGTGGTGCAGTGGTTAAATGCCTGTACTGCAGCCACTCGCTCAAAACCATAAGATTGCAACTTCAATACCAGCAAGAGGGCCCAAAGTCGATTCAGGCTTGCATCATTCCGAGGTCACTAAAACGATTATCCAGCTTGTTGGGGGCAATTAACTTACAGTGATAAACCACTTAGTCACTGTTAGTTCAGTATGAAGCGGTATATAAAGAAAGCTGTTTGTTTGTTTGTTTTTGTCATCGCAAGTTATGTGCTCCTGTTACATTAACTTAACAGTGTGGCTTGCTGATCAGTCTAGGCCTAATTGTTGTGTTGTTCTCCATAGCCAGGTAGGAGAAAAGTCATATTTACTTTTTAATACTTTAAAAATCTTTATTAAACTCTAGGAGCCACTGGAAAAATCTGGATATTTGTTAAAAATGGGTGGTAAAGTAAAGACATGGAAACGACGATGGTTTGTTCTCAAAGGAGGTGAATTGCTTTACTACAAATCTCCGGTAAGTGCAGTTTCTATATTGTGTTGTAGAGCCAACATCCAAGATAATTTATGTGGTCCCTTCAGGAGTTCTCATGCTTCCCAACCTCAATTTTTTTGGGGTGGTGATGGTTCAAAAATCATTTTGCTCCAAAATGGTTACTAGCACCAGCCATTGGCCACTGTGCCACACAGTGAAGAATTTTGTGCCTAAATATTTTTAGGCCCATAGTGACCTTCTGTAATGCACCCCCAAACCACAGGCCTTTTCTATGATGGCAGGCACCTGGGAGTTTTTATCATCTCACTGCTGCCACCAAATTATGTAACAAAAACCTTTACTCTATAGTAACGTGTGTTTGCATTAATCATTCGGGCCAAGCCGGTTCTCAAACAAATACAAAAACATTATTGAAATAACAGAAGTATTTTAAATATCTTTTTTTATACAGATGGTATTGTATCTTTACTTGGCAAATCAGTTGTAGATTTTCACTACTCTCTCCCCCAGTAACAACCTAAAGTCAGCCACTTTTTTTTTTGTTACTTGCTTTGGTGTTGTATATGCATATGTATGCTGTAAACCGCTTTGATCGTAGGAAAAGCGGTATACAAATAAATCATATTATTATTATTATTATTATTATTCAGGCTATGCAATCCCTCAGAATCGTTCTAACCCCAAACTCCCTTTCTAGAATTGGGTTAACTCTGAGTCCCGTAAATGCAGACTCTTTCTAAAGCTAGTCCCCCTCTGGACTTAATAAGATAGGTCAGGTTATAAGCCCCTTTTGCTAGGCTTAACCCTCAGTTCCCCTCTGGAACTCCTAGAACTGTGTCTATTCCCTGGACTCCACACCAACTGTCTCTCTCAACTGCCAACATTCAACTGCCAAAACCAACGGACACATGGAATGTTCAAAGGTCCCAGCCGACATTCTATTGGCTGGACCTCAGTTGCCTTCTGATTGGTCAGCTGGGTGTTCTCTGCATCACACCTTCCACATGTCTTTAAAAGCAGGGGCCAAAAGTGCCAGAAAATGTGGCAAAATGTCCAATAACAAACAGAGGCTTAAGACACCCTTGGTTGTTTCATTAAAAAAACAAAAAGAATGGGCAGGGAGGATGGAAACATTATTATTAACAACTGAAAATCATTTCTCTACTTTAAGAACATAAAATTTATTATTTCTAATTTGGTTGGAATCTGAATTTAGACCTTGCTATGGGACGTGGAGACTCAGTGGTTAAGATGCTGATTCTATTGACTGCAGGATAGACAGGCAGGCAGTTCAAACTGCATGATGAGTGAGCTTCCATCACTAGTCCCAGCTTCTGTCATCCTAGCATGCAAATGCAAGTAGATAAATAGATACCACTTCAGTGGGATGGTAAATAGCGTTCTGTGCAGTCATGCTGGCCACATGATCAAAGCGTTGTCTTGGACAATGCTGGCTCTTCAGCCTAGTAATGGAGATGAACACTGCTCCCTACAGTTGGACACATACCTTGACAACCTTGCCAAAGGGGAATACCTTTACCTTTACTTTATGGGATTGAGACAGCTTTGGCAGATGATGCAGGAAACTGGACAGGGGGAGTGTGTTCCTGTTGATTCTCCTGAACCTCACAGCAGTTTCCAGTACCATCAACCATTGTATCCTTCTTGACCATCTTTCTGGGGTGGGACATGGGGGCACTGTTCTACAGTGGTTCCTGTCCTTGGAGGAGAAATCTCAGAAAATGATACTGCAGAATACCTACTCTGCACTTGATCCAAGTTGATCTATTATTACAGGTTTTGTAACAAACCATGATCTTAAGCCATGATTTAGAATTTGTTTAACATCATGGCTGATTCACAGTTTGGATGAAATGGAAAATAACAGAGAATTTGAGATTTCTAGATTTACTTGGATACACAAGAAAGGAGAGGAGAGGAGGGCTATCAGTGTGGAGAAACGATTTTTATGTAATCTTGGTTTCATAAGTGAATGTATAAACACAACCACTATCCCTGACTAAGTGAACTGTGCCCATGAAATATTATGCTATATTTAAAAATGCTTTAAGGCACAATAAGATTTGTGGTTGTTTTGGCTGCAACAGACTAACACAACCACCCTGTTTGATGTTATTTTACAAGGGCAATTTAAGCATAAAATAGGTAATGGGGACAGAAGGGTATATATACCACCCTGAACCCCTTGGAGAAATTAGGATATAAATGCAATAAATAGATATGTTAACTGTGACAAAATAATTTAATCAATCAAATATTTTACAATAGCTGTATGTAATTACTGAGCCATCCGAGGTGCTTCATTTATCTCAAACACTATTTAACTTGTAAATCTCATCATTGCCTCTTAGAATGTTGAATCTGCTATGAAAAACCTAAACTCATGTGTCTGTTCTTGGACAATCAGAAATCCTTCTTCTAATGTTTTCTGCTGTTGTACATGAATAATCGCTTGTTTCACTTTTTTTTTTACAGAGTGATGTAATACGAAAACCCCAAGGTCAAATTGAGCTAAATGCCTCCAGCCGTATTATGAGAGGTGATGGAAAACAAACAGTTCAGGTGCTTCCTTAAAATACTATGTTTGAACTAAGGTGGCTTTTTCTGCCTGTGCCATGGACATGTGGCGAGTGATTTTGTTTTGTTTAGCTTACTAAATTTATGAAAAAGAGAGTAAAGACAAAGTATGGATTGAATAAGAGCCACTTCATTTAAATATTTACACTGAGATCTGCAGAGCAACATACCCTTGTGTGGGATTCAGCTGAGACGGTGGGTCCCATCCCAAACTCCTTCTCAGGAGATGCTGGATGAGCCAACCCTGAGTGCAAGCCATAAAGAACAGCTTGTATCCAGCCAGTCATCACTTATTTAAAGGAGGCCTCTCTTGAAGACCTTGTCCCTATAGATCCTGAAACTTAAAGGAAAAACATGTCCCTACTTGACCTCAAGGATATTTTCCTTATTAATTTTCCACTGAAGTATAGAAACATTCATTTCACCCATTGGGTGTCTGTGGATACTAATCATGACTCACACCTCTTTTCCATTCAGATTACCTAACACAGAGAATGGGAAAACATCTCCTTATCGCTTTCCCCCCACTAGACTGGCCAACACAGCCTGCAGGCTGCATATCTGTTCCGCACTCCCATCTTTGTTACTCCCTTCCAATAAAGAAATTCTTTCAGCCCAGAAGAGGTGTGGCCTTTCAAACAAAATTTCAGGATATGAGGTTAACTGCCCCATTCTAGTACCCAAAGTCTTCATCCGTTCCATATTGACCTTGTGTCTGGCCCTGCCTAAACAACAAAGGTCCTTATCTGCGCATCATATCTGGCAGATCATGACAGCAGATCAATCCAGCACCATCCCAGATCAATAAATCCATACTGAATATAGCTAATTTATCACCTTCAAAATCAGGGCTTTGCCCTTCCAGAGCCTGACTGAATTATCAGCACTTCTAGGGGATGGTCCATATTCTCCTTTAAGAGCAAGGAAAGAAAGTCAAGCAATCCCAGCTCCCCCAGCCTAGCCACAGAAAGGTTTACTCAGACACAAGTATGAATCAAAGGGGCAAAGGAGATGGGGGCTAAGTGCCAGTTTAATGCTGCCCCTTTGAGCACCGGATCAGGACTACAGCAACCACACGCCACAAGGAATCAAAGGAATCAAAGCGGATTCCAACAGTATAAATAAAACATCAAACAATTAAAAATTACAATTAAAAAAAACCCAAACCCCAACCCTCCCCCCCCCAGTGATAAAAACAGTAATCAGCCTATTAAAAAAATTAAACATTCAACATTCAAAGACCCAGATTTTAAAATACCAAGGTCCTACCTGATCTGCTATCCTTGGAAGCAGCTACTGTTTTGCCACTATTTTTCAAACCACTTTCCTTCTTAAACCACCTTCTATAGTAATACAACCCTCTGTGATGAGTAGGATAGGGAGTTGGTAGGTAATTCCGCCTCCACTCCTCTTTCCTATTATTGCTAGTAGTAGAGCTAGAGATGATCTCTCCCTTGCTCTCCTAGACTGAAGAGGAGACAATCTCTTTTTGGTTTCAGTTGTCTTCCAGAATGCATTAGGATGTTCCTGTTCAATAGGATTTTAAATGAAGTTGAAATTATTTTTTATTTACAGCATTTTCCAGGGATTCAATATATTTCTAATTGAAATTAAATGTACTTTGAAATTTTACTCTGAGATTTGTAAATACCTACTAAAGAATTGTTTTTTCTAATTTATTTGTTCAGTTAAAATACTTAGTAGCTTTCTCCTCTCTCTCAACGGAAAAAGCTGATCATCAGACTATACTTGTTAACTGCATAACTAGTACTATATGGCTAGGAGAGTGTGTATTACAAAAGTTCAATTTTATTTCTTCTGACACTACTCAGATGACTACTGAAAAAAGAACATACTACTTGACTGCAGATTCCCCAAACATTTTAGAAGAATGGATCAAAGTATTGCAGAATGTTCTTAAAGTACAGGCTGCAAGTCCGCTTTTTATTCAACCAGATGTCAAACCAACTGTGAAAGGTTTGCTTACTAAGGTAAAAATTGTTATTCTCCAGTATATTTTTCTACCTTGTTTTTATATATTGCATTTGCTTTCATAAATCAGACATTTTGTTATAGTAGATTGGATCAGGAGTGGCAGTGAATTTTAGAATCATTAAAATGTTTTAAGTTTTAATAACTGAGAGTTTTTAAAAAACTGGAGTTTGTAACATCAAATCTCCAGTTAATTAAGGCATGGCTTATTATGGGTTCACCACTACCAGCTTGTAGCTCTAAAACAAACAAATGGCTTCCTGGAAGAGTTTGTCTGGAGCTGTTAGGAGCAACAGTAACTTCAGACTTGAAACTTAATGATTGTCATGATATTTACCAATTAATACTTCAGTTTTGGAAGCTACAGTGGGGATACACCTGTCCCCATCTGAAACTGCCCCCCCCCCCTACACAGCATGAACAGTTCCTGTTTTAGGCTTGCTAGCATGCTGAACAGGAACATTAATTTTAGGGCAGCAGTGAGTTATGTGAGTTATCAGGCCCTACTTGATATGTCATCCATGGGAGCAATTACCACTTTGCCACTCATCTTTCAAATCACTTGGCCTTCCTAAACCACTCCTATAAGCAAGGCAAGTTTCCGTGATGAGTAGGAAACAGATCTGTCTCCAGCCATCTTCAAGATTCTTCTTTCCCATATATGGGGTGTGCAGTATAGCCAAGCCTTAACACAAGAGTAGCCAGAAATTATGGGATTTGTATCCTAACAACATGCAGGACCAATGGTTTCCCACAGCTGCCCTAAAATTATTGTTCCTGTTCAAGTACAATTCAGTCATCTTGTAACTAGTTTGATTATTCTGACATACAGAGCTGGTAAATACTAGTGTCGTCTTAAATGCACATGCTCCTCCTCTTCCAGTGCAGCTTCAGAGAGTTTGGAAATGTTTGCTTCCATCTGAGATTAACCACAGTTGTTATGTTGTCCAAACTCAAACAATTGTGGTTAATCTTAACTACGATGTTTTTTGGGAGGGGAAGCCAGCTTGAAGACATAATTTATGAAGTAGACTTGTTTCAGGTGGCCATAGTTAAGGGTTGGGATGGCACACAACTATAATTAATCCAAATCAGAGCAGAAACTTCTAATCTATTCATGTTCATTTAGGAGAGGAAAGGAATGAAGAAAGAGTGTGTGACTCAGGTAGAGGCTAATCTTGCTCTTGTAACTTCAAACTGTGTTTTAATGCTATTTCCAAATCCATCCACTGTGCTTATATTGCTCAGGAGTATATTTAAAGATTTGTTTAATTTTAGCTATATTTTTAAAATTATCTTTTACAATACAATATATTGTTCTCATTGGTTTCAGCTGAACTCAGAGAGAAATCCAGCAAATGTGGCTTAAAAATTATAGTTTATTGATACTGAAATATAATAAACTGAACCCTAGATAACAATTCCTGACTTTGGTGGCTTCTAACAATTCAGGAGTTTCTTGTTTCCTACCATGTTCCTAGATATCCGGCCACCAAAAAAGCCCAATTTGTTATCCCTATTTCTGCTCCTGCTATTGTTTATCTGTTTTGTCTATTATTTTAAGTTATGTTTTAAATTGTAAGTTGTTTAATTGTATTTTTTTTGGGGGGGGGGGAAGGATTGCAAGATGTGGGAATGTATGTTTTAATCTTATAAGCCTCCCCAGTTGTATAATAATAATAATAATAATAATAATAATACATTTTATTTATAGACCGCTATTCCGCGATGATCATAGCGGTGTACTGTACAGTAAAAATTGTAATACAACACAAAATACAAGGTGACAGTTAAAGGAGGGAGAAGTCTCTCCTTCAGGCAGTCCCTGATGTTGCTGGGTCTGCCTGATCGCTCCCTCTGAGGCCAAGGTGACAGTTGAGGAAGGAGGGGCCTCTTGCTTCAGGCAGTCCCTGATGTTGCTGGGTCTGCCTGATCGCTCCCTCTGAGACCAAGGTGACAGTTGAGGAGGGAGGGGCCTCTTCCTTCAGGCAGTCCCTGATGTTGCTGGGTCTGCCTGATCGCTCCCTCTGAGGCCGAGATGACAGTTGAGGAGGGAGGGGCCTCTTCCTTCAGGCTGTCCCTGATATTGCTGGGTCTGCCTGATCGACGCTCCCTCTGAGGCCGAGATGACAGTTGAGGAGGGAGGGGCCTCTTCCTTCAGGCAGTCCCCAATGTTGCTGGGTCTGCCTGATCGCTCCCTCTGATACCATATACTATCTAAGCACCCTTCAACTTTTCCTCTCACAGGTGAAACATGGATATTCCAAGAGAGTATGGTGTATGCTGGTTGGGAAAACTTTGTATTATTTCCGTAGCCAAGAAGATAAGGTATGTCTTTTTAGCCTCTTGAGGAATTTATTAGAATTTATTTCTAGTCACTTATAATAACGTAGTCAGAAATATTTCTTAATTTGAGTCTTTACCGAACAATCCCTGTTCTCACAGCAGTTATGCAAATAATAATAAAATGGGAACATACCACTTTCCAGGCAGCCATTATTGCAATTCTCTCAGTTGCAAAACTGGGGCTGCTGCCTCCATCCCACTCTCTTCTTAACCTCTCCCTGCTTTAGGCCCTACCCAGCATGCCTTTAGGGGTCTTTTTTTAATGTGCAATTCCAGAGCTCAGCTGCCACAAATGAAGTCTTAACAAGTAAGAAAAAAGAAAGAAAATAAATAGAAATAATAAAGAAAGGTAATTAGGGTACTTTTGAATAACAAGGGGGATGGAGAAAGAGTGGACACTGACACCACGTGTCTGGCAGTCATGCAGCTGCCCCAGGAATGACATTTCATACTTGGGGACTTGTGTGATTGACAGGGCATTCATGAGTTTCCCCCGTGAGTGAAAAAGAACAGGCCGAGAACAGGGCAGGTATAGGTCAGAAGTGTTGTGGTATGATGAGTATTGCAAAATCCTCTTTTTTCTCAGTTTAACTGCGATTAAAAGCCTCTGTGCAGTAGTGTCTCTGGTTTCCTTTGAGGCAAGAAGACTATTGTTTTCTGTAGAATGTTCAAAGGTCCCAGCCGACATTCTATTGGCTGGACCTCAGCTGCCTTCTGATTGGTCAGCTGGCTGTTCTCTGCGTCCCACACACACATTCTGTTGCATTGATTGAAATTGACCAACAGAAGAGAAGCAGAGTATGGTGACATCTTTTCTGTTTTTGGTCGTGGCCACGTAGCTCTTGTACTAACTAGTTATGCTGTCATTTTGCATTCCTTGAGGTAATTTAGGTCAAAGTTCACAGAGCAATCTTCCATTTTGTTAATTAGATCTTGTTCAAATATCATTTGAGGATTACAGCTGTGGGCAACTCAGACATATTATTCTGATCTATCTTAGGAAAGAGATCAACTATAGTTTATCCTACAAAAATTTTAACCACACTTTTCTTTTGTCAGCTTTTCTATGAGTTTCCTCTTTGATCTTATTTAATGCCTTTACTTCTAGTTTCCTTTGGGTCAGATAAAGCTTTGGGAGGCTAAAGTTGAAGAAGTTGACCGGTCCTGTGACTCAGATGAAGATTATGAAGCCAGTGGCCGTAGTTTATTATCAACTCATTACACCATTGTCATCCATCCTAAAGAACAAGGCCCCACTTATCTTCTTATAGGATCCAAGCACGAGAAGGTAGGGAACTGTTTATGTTTACTGTATTTGGAGAGTTATTTATAGTTTACGTAAAACTGTACAAATTCAAAACCTTCTGTTTTAACAACCCAAAACAAATATGATAATTTGTTTGCAGTAAACTGAAAGAGAAACCCGATAGCAATAGGTTTATTTGGGGAACTAGTTACAGAGAATTTCCTCTTCCCCTGGCATATATGTATGGATTTTAGAAGTACGCACTTCCTCTGGCATGTATGTATGGAGTTTAGAAATGTGCACATAGATTAACTGCAGTTTCGTAGATTCTTTGAACTCAGGATAACTGTGATACAATAACTTGGGATATATCAGCTTCTAGTGATACTTTATGAAGATGTCATGTTTCTGCTGAGCACACTTGAAATAAAGTACATTTAAGGTATGAATTACATGATAAACTGAAGAATGTATTTGAGAAAGTAAACTTTAGTCTACCAAAGCTCATGCTGCCAACAAAGGTCCTACAAGATCTCTCTCCATAATGATAAACTAAAGTTAATATAAAACAGTAGCAGAAGCTTCTGAACTCCTCACAGCTTCACTGGGGGAAGAGAAGGGAAAGAAGTGGGTAGCACATGGGCCCAGGGAGAAGGTAGGATTATTCATGTAATCATGCTCACAGCTTGCAGGCATCATTTTATTGTTGTTAATTGCCATCGAGTCAGTTTCAACATCAAGTCAAGAGTGACCCTATGAATGAGACACCTCCAGATCACCCTATCATCTGGTCTATCTGGAATGTGGTGTTCCTCTCAAAAACTGTGCTTGTAGTTTTTGATTAATTCAAATTATTCATGTTAATTAATAAAAGTTAGAATAAAATTGTAAGTTTTATTTCCTAGGATACTTGGCTCTATCACCTGACAGTTGCTGCTGGAAGCACAAATATAAATGTTGGGACAGAGTTTGAACAGCTTGTCTGCAAACTGTTAAACATTGAAGGGGACTCCAGTAAGTAAATATCTTTTATTGCAAACAACATACATTCCTGTCTATCTCTATGTATGGTTGCCAAAACTGGGAATATTTTGAATATAAATTAAAATTCAGTATAATTGGCCCGGTTGTTTTTCAGTATTATAAATGACAGAATAGAAGACATGTTATTCAATTTGCAGATGGCATCAGATTAGGATGGGTAGCTAATACCCCTGAGAACAAGATTAGAATTCAAAATGATATTGTGAAATTGGATAGTTGGGCCAAAATGAATTTCAATGGTGATAACCGTAAGGTAAGACATTTAGGCAGGAAAAATGAAATGGACAAGTATAGCATGACATCTGGCTTGAAAAAAGTATATGTGGTAAATATGAAAAGGATGTAGAGGTCTTAGGTCCAAAATAGATTAGACAAATAATGCATCTTTTGACCACTTTGGAGCATGGCTTTAGATGACGCAAGGAAGTCACACCAAGGCAGCAAAAGCTGGCCTTTTCAGGAGCAGATTAAAACCGCTCCTGCTGGCTGGCTGCCTGTTTGGGACTGCCGCCATGCCTACTTTAAGAGTGGGCTGTCATGAGATTATTTTGCATTGTCATCAACCACAGGCTAATTTTTTCATTTATCTGAGTTGTGCTGATCCTCATTATTAACCTCACATTACACTAAAGTATATAAATTCATTTGGCCTTTGTGTGCTCAAGATGACATCCTGATGGGCAGCTCTCCAGAAATAGACACTTGTGTGTGTATAATGATTTGTCTTGGAGCTGGGACCCAGGTCTAAACACGTAATTCATTTATGTTTCATATACACTTTATACATATAGCCTGAAGTTAATTTTATACATAATATTTTAAATAATTTTGTGCGTGAAACAAATTTTGTGTACACTGAACCATCAGAAAGCAAAAATGTCATTATCTCTGCCACCTATGTGAATGACTTTGAATTTTGGAATTCCAAATAAGGGAGATTCAACCTGTACTACTATTTCACATAGAATCATAGAATCGTAGAGTTGGAAGAGACCCCTAGGGCCATCCAGTCCAACCCCCTGCCATGCAGGAAATCCAAATCAAAGCATCCCCGACAGATGGCCATCCAGCCTCTGTTTAAAGACCTCCAAGGAAGGAGACTCTATCACCCTCCAAGGGAGTGCGTTCCACTGTCAAACAGCCCTTACTGTCAGGAAGTTCCTCCTAATGTTCAGGTGGAATCTCTTTTCCTGTAGCTTGCATCAATTGTTCCAGGTTCTGTTCTCTGGAGCAGCAGAAAATAAGCTTGCTCCCTCCTCAACATGACATCCCTTCGGATAGTTAAACAGGGCTATAATATCACCTCTTAACCTTCTTTTCTCCAGGCTAAACATCCCCAGCTCCCTAAGTTGTTCCTCATCGGACATGGTTTCCTCATAGGACATGGTTTGAATAACTCTCTTGTTTTTTCCCTTCAGCTTCTCAGATCTGGAGACATCCAACTCTCTGTCACAGCAAAGATGGGATTACTTCTCCTCTCACAACTCTTCCATCTGAGGCTTTGCAAACAGAAGCTATAAAATTATTTAAGGTAAATATTTGGTACCCTTCTCTTTATTAATAGTTACAAGTTATTCTGGAACATTTACTCCTATGTTTGTTTAAAATGATGTAGCATAGGTATTACAGTGCAGTCCTATCTATGTCTATTCATAAGTAAGTCCCTAGAGTTCAGGTGGTAGTATTCCTGGATAACTGATTGCAAAATTGAGTTGGCCAGGCAAGTCCAGCTCCATCAGGACTAAGCCTGAAGGAAGGAGACTCCGCCCTCCACAACTGCCATCTGCCAGCCTGAGAGGGAGTTGGCCAGGTAAGTCCAGCTCCATCAGGACTAGCCTGGAAGAAGGAAGAGCCCTCCTTCCAATCCATCTGCCTTGGTCCAGGCCTTAGAGGGAGAGAAGAACCACTGGACCTCATCCCCTCTCCCTCCACCATTCCCTTCTCCTTTTGTGTCGTGTCTTTTAGATTGTAAGCCTGAGGGCAGGGAACTGTCTGATTAAAAATAATATTGTAAGCCGCCCTGAGAGCCATTAGGGCTGAAGGGTGGGATATAAATACATAAATAAATAAATAAAATTGTCCTCTTAATTACCTCTTTCATATTTGTTCAATAGTGAAAATCATGAAAGTAAGATCTGCACATTGTTCCATATTTTCGCTCTTCAGAAAATAAAATTCAAATGGCTTTGATATTTTATGACAGGGGTCGGCAACCCCCGGCCCGCGGGCCACATGCGGCCCGCCAAGGCCAGGGGACCGGCCCGCGCCCGGTGCTGTCGCCGTGGCGGCAATCGGCGGCAGCACCAGGCCCTTGGGGGCGCGCCAGCCTCCTACCTCTCGCGAGAAGCCAAAGGCGCCGCTCGCTCGTGCGAGAGGCCAAAGGTCTCTCACACGAACGGGCGGGGCCTTTGGGGAGCCGCTGGCCTCCTCCTTCCTGGACCTCTGCCTCCAGCAGGTGAGGGAAGGGAGGATAGGAAGGAAGGAAGGAGAGAGAGTGGAAGGGAGAGAAAGAAAGGGAGAAAGATAGGGAAAGAAGAAGAGATGGAAGGAAGGAGAGTGGAAAAGAGGGAAGGAAAGAAAGAGGTGTTGAGGGAGAGATGGGGAGAAGGGAGAATGAGAATGAGAAAGGAAGGGTGGGAGGAAAAGGAAGAGAGAGACGGATGGAAGGAAAGAAAGGAAGGAAGAGAGGGGGAGGGAGGGAGAGAAAGGGAAAGGGGAGAATGAGAAAGGGAGGGGGAAGGAAAAGGAAGAGAGAGATGGGTGGAAAGAAGGAAAGAGATGAAAAGAAGGAGACAGAGTGGAAGGAATGAAAGAAAGAAAGAAAGAAAGAAAGAAAGAACTGTGTGGAGGTAGAGATGAAGAGAAGAGAGCCAGGAAGAAAGAAGA
>NC_056522.1:29488410-29499259 GCF_019175285.1 Sceloporus undulatus | reverse complement strand
GGAAGGAAGAAGGGATGGACCTCTGCCTCCAGCAGGAAGGGAAAGAAGGAAGGAAGGAAAGAGGTGTGGAGGGAGAGATGGGGAGAAGGGAAGGGAGCTAGGAAGACAGGAGGGAGGGAAGGAAGAAGGAAAGGGGAAGAGAAAGGGAGAGGGAAATAAAGGAAGAGGTGGAATGGAGGGAAGGAAGAAAGGGGAAATAAAGGAAAGGGAGGAAGAAAGAGATGAATGGAAGGAAAGAAAGAAAGAGTAAAAGGGAGAGTGAGAGAGGGGGAATAAAGGAAATGGAGGAAGAAAGGCATGAAAGGGTAGTAAGAAGGTGAAAGGGAAATAGAAAGGGAAGAATAAGGAAAAGGGAGGAAGAGAGAGATGGATGGAAGGAAAAAGAGTGGGAGTGAGGGAAGGAATTGGGAGAATGAGAAAAGGAGATGGAAGAAGGAAAAGGGAGGAAGAAAAGAGAATGAATGTGAGATGGGGGGTGGCAGGTCTGGCAAAGAGGGCCAGGCCTCTAGTGCTGGTGCCCGCCGTTGGCTTTTTTGCGGGCCCCTGACAGGGCCTGGGGCCCATCAGGGGCCTGGAAAGAGGGCGAGGCCTCCAGCACTGGCACCGCCCCCGGAGGGTGGAAGCTCCACCCCCCCGGCTTCGGCCCCCCAGTTGTCTGAGGGACAGAAACCTGGCCCCCGGCTCAAAAAGGTTGCCTACCCCTGTTTTATGAAGTAGATAGAAATATAAACCTACCAGGGAATAGATGTCTTCAGGAATAAAAATAGCACACTGATTCAGATTGTTTAGACATTTTGGCCCAAGTTACCTTGAACTCACAGCAGGATAACATAAAAGCCAGGATCACCAGAAGCATAGAGAAATTGCCTCCATATTTCCAGTCTCTCTCTCTCTCTCTCTTCCCCCCCCCCCGGGTGTGTGTGTGTGTGTGTGTGTGTGTGTGTGTGTGTGTGTTGAGGGAGTTGTTTTAGCAAACAAAACAAACCCAAACATTTAAAAAAAGCAAGGCCAGGCGATGTGGCCCTCTTAGGGGCACAGGGAATTAATGCAGACCTCAAACAGCGGTCATTTTTTCCCTGAAAGGTCACTGTTGGTCAGAGCAACCAGTACTGGTCTCTTTGAACAAATAGATTTGGTATAAAACAGTTTTCCATGTTCTAGTAATTTGGAGGGAGCAGGAAATAGAAGCTAAATGGTAATTTGCCCCAGTGGATTCACCTTCTCCCTCTCATGCAATTGGATAGCATAATTTCTGATGGAGAAAAACAAAAGAGTGGCATGAGCTATTAGCCAGGAAAAGAAGCAAGAGTCAAAGAACTGACTGACTTGTCTTGGAGCTGGAACCCAAATTTAAACTAAACTTAGCTGAGGTGTGGGCATCCGTCAGTAGCAAGAGGGCTGCATTGGTACCCTGGGGAACTTGGAAGGCTGCATCCCTTGCTGCACCTCCCTCCTTTTTTTCTTTTTCTTTTTTTGCCTCCAAATGACTCTTTGGAGTCATTTTCACCACATTATGGGCCTTCTTTGGACTTAAAATGTTATTTGGGAGGTGTGCCAAAATTGCCTCCGACTTCCTAGGGAGCGTTGGAGGCAAGAAAAAAAAAACTTCTTGGTGGAAAATTATTTTTCAAACAAAAAGTGGATCTGGGGGACCACAAAAAGGCTCACTTTTCCCATTCCTGTTTATTACTCCATAGTTATGCATTAGTTTCTCATTGCTTCAAGAAAACAAGATTTTGATCTCACAAGTATATAACCCTTAAAATGTTTGTAGTGTACGTTTTATACTTTCCCCCTAAAATAGAATTATTGAAACGTAAAATTCAGAACTTAATTTTGTTGTATTTTCAGACCTGCCAGTTGTTTATAAATGCTGCGGTTGACTCTCCTGCCATTGACTACCATGTGTCTTTAGCTCAAAGTGCTTTACAAGTGTGTCTCACACATCCAGAGCTGCAAAATGAAATCTGTTGCCAGCTGGTTAAACAGACAAGAAGAAGGCAACCACCTAATCAGATAGGACCGATTCAGGTATTAAATGCTTTTCAACTAAATGTTTACTTTTAAAAATTATTATTTGTGACAAATAGTAGCAAAAAAAAAATCAATGCTTCTGGGCGTGACTGACACATGACGTTTAGATGCCACATGTACGGATGACGGAGGGAAAACACCTTGAAGCCCAGGCTGCCCAGCCATAGGTGGGTGGCATGATGACGCTCCAGCGGCTTGGCATTTACACGTTGCACACCACCAGAGGGTCATGATGCTGCCATGGGGCTGCAGAAGGGTGGGAAAAGCCAGCTTTTCCCTGGCCAAAAAGCATTTTGGGGCTGGGGCGTGTGATTGCCATGGCCTCAATCCATCTTCGGAAGGGCCGTCCCTTCATGACCCTCTGTTTTGCCCCAATGTTATAATGATTATTTATATTTATACTAATATGTAAATTGTATATACCATCCAATATCACAAAAATGTAAAATAGATAATAAAGATAATTCTAAATAAATATCCATTGGATCTCCTATCTTTTAGTTATTCTATCCCAGATCCAGTCTTTCTTAGCACTGCTCTCCACCCTCATAGGATCTACTGCTACACATTTCATGAGAGTTGATTTCTTAACTGCTTAGTGCCCACCATGATCACAAGTCTGTTTGTACTGGAGATGATTTGCTTCTGAAAGAAATGTCAGGCAATGATGCTGTTTTTATTCCTTGTGCAGGCCTGGCAGCTTTTAGCACTCTCCGTCGGACTCTTTCTTCCACAGCACCCCTTCCTTTGGCTCATCAAACTTCACTTGAAGAAGAATGCAGATTCCAGGTAAGCTTTAAGATAGATAAACCTACTTTGCTTTTTGTAATTACCGAATAGTGTTTAATTATCTTAAGAAAGTTTGAAAAACAAAACATTTTTGTGAAACATTTGGATGAATCTGCCATGCAGAATCATGGGTTCTACAGATAGTCATATTTATTCTTAATAATGGTCCTTCGGCATTTCTGTTAATTTATATATTTCATATTAGTTAATTGGTAGAGTGATGCAAGTCCTTCATTTTGTCATTTATCATCCCTGTATAAGTTAATATGGAAATATGATAATAACACATACATTGTAGAATTGTTTCCTGTCAAAATTTGATCATCAGTATTAGCCCATTATTCTTTTTTTCAAGTGTGAACTCAGAGTATGATAGTGGGGGAAATTACTGGGTGTATCCTTGTTGTTCTACGTTTCTAATATGAACAGTATCAATCCCACATCGGCTGAGGGCTGATCTCAACGCCAGTATTTCTCCAGATCCTGTAAGAGAGGCTTCCAGAGCTTCTGTGGACTACATTAAACTGGATGACTTTGAGTTTGTGAGTACCGAGGAAGTGGACAAGGAAGTGGACAAGATTCTCTGAAGTGTTAGGGAGACAACATGCTCTCTCGATCCCTGTCCTTCATGGCTGGTGGCCCAGGGGAGAACGGCGGTAACTTTTATGTCACGCCGTATAATTAATTTATCTTTCAGGGAGGGGCGTTTTCCATCTAGCTTAAAATCAGCAGTAGTAAAACCTCTGCTAAAAAAGCCCTCCCTGGACCCCCTGATTTGGAATAACTATCGGCCTGTGTCACTGCTGCCTTTTCTGGGGAAGGTGATCGAGAGAGTAGTTGCCTTCCAGCTTCAAGGGATCTTGGAAGAAACAGATTTTCTAGACCCATTTCAAACTGGCTTCCGGGCGGGCTATGGAGTTGAGACTGCCATGGTCGCCTTAGTCGATGATCTCCATCTGGGCATCGACAGGGGAAGCGTGTCCCTGTTAGTGCTTTTGGATATCTCAGCGGCTTTCGATACCATTGACCACGGTATCCTTCTGGAACGCCTGAGGGAGTTAGGTATCGGAGGCACTGCGCTCCAGTGGTTCCGTTCCTACCTCTCGGGTAGATTCCAGATGGTGCAGCTGGGGGACGTTTGCTCCGATAAGAGGGAACTTACATCTGGTGTCCCTCAAGGAGTTATTCTGTCCCCCATGCTATTCAACATTTACATGAAACCGCTGGGAGAGATCATCCGGAGACATGGGGCGCGGTGTTATCAGTACGCTGATGACACCCAAATATGTTTCTCTGTGTCTCTGACTGATGCAGTGACTAGGGATGGCATCTCCCCTCTAAATGCCTGCTTGGAGTCGGTAACGGGCTGGATGAGGAAAAACAAACTCAGCTTGAATCCAGAGAAAACGGAAGTACTAGTGATAGGTTCTCCCGGTCCGGGTGGTGAAATTTGCCCACCTGTCCTGAATGGGGGCACACTCCCCCTGAAGGACTCAGTTCGCAGTTTGGGGGTGCTTTTGGACTCATCGCCCCAGTTGACTTCTCAAGTGGATGCGACGGTCAGAAGCACCTGCTACCAGCTTCGGCTGATACGCCAGCTGCAACCCTACCTAGGCCGGGGGGACCTTGAAACAGTGGTACACGCTCTGGTGACCTCTCGGTTGGATTTTTGTAATTCGCTCTACATGGGGCAAACCTTGTACCAAACCCGGAAGCTTCAGCTAGTGCAGAATATGGCAGCAAGGTTGGTCACTGGATGTTTCAGGGCTGACCATATAACACCGGTTTTATAAGATCTCCATTGGCTGCCTGTTCGCTTCCGGGCACAATACAAGGTGTTGGTTATAATCTATAAAGCCCTAAATGGCTTGGGCCCAGTTTACTTGGAGGACCACCTCTCCCCATATAATCCGCCACGCACACTTAGGTCAGCTGGGAAGAATTTGCTGAGGATCCCGATGGCAAGACATGTGTCAACCTTGCAAAGGGCCTTTTCCATCTTGGCCCCAGGATCTGGAACACCCTTCCCGATGAGCTCCGTTCCACCACCTCCCTAGATCTCTTTAAAAAGAGACTCAATACCTTCTTGTTTTGGCAAGCTTTCCCCGATGTTCCTTGATATGTACTGTATTATTGACTGCTCTCAGCTAGCCTGGATTTGATGTAATGGTTTTAATTTATATAATTGTAACGTTTTTATTGAAGTTTTATTTATGTATTGCAATTTTTAGTCTGTATTCTGTATTTTGTCATTGCAATACTTACTTGTACACCGCTTTGATCACTGTGGAAATGTGGTTTATAAATAAAACTTATTATTATTATTATTATTATTATTATTATTATTATTATTATTTAAGGGTTACGGTAAAATATTTTAAAAACATTGTAATATGTCTCTTTTGGATACTAATATACTGAGGAATGAAAGGTAGCATTGAATATTCATTTAAGAAGAGGCATACCAGGGTCAGCTCCTTGAGGAAAGGCAGGGATCCAGTGCAGCAGGTAATTAGAGGAATGAATGCCGGGGGGGGGGGGGGAGGCTGTTCTGGTTGCCAACAGATTCCCCCCCCCCCCAAAACACACAGTTTATCCTTGTTTTTTCATCAGTGTGAACTCTCAAGCTTTCCCATTTTCCCCTTTCTGTTACAACTTCAGGCAAACAAGATGCAAAAGTTAAAAACCATGCTGCAGAATATTTGTTTTGTACATAATAAAAAGCACTAATCTCTAGTCACCTGTGGGACTCTGTGTTTTCAACTCTGAATTCCAGTAAGGTAGATGTGAGGAAAGATGCAGAATAGATTATGATATTAAATGTTAAGCCCTTTTTTATATGTTAAATAACCTGTAGCAAATTTTACTGTTGTTAAATTTTATGTCTTTGGTTCTTGTCTTATACTCACAGGACTGAATTTGGAAAATATGCTATTTACTGCCAACGCTGTTTAGAAAGAACACAGCGGAATGGTGACAGAGAAGCCAGACCATCAAGAATGGAAATTCTTTCTACACTTCTAAGAAATCCTTATCATCATTCATTACCCTTTAGTATTCCAGTGCATTTCATGAATGGCATATACCAGGTAGGTATTAAGCATAAGACAGTATATGACCATACAATGTTGTGGTCGGCTGCCAATCAAATCACAAAGATGATGAAGTACTAGCAATATATAAAGATACTTTAGCTTTATAAAGGTAGGTACTCTTCTCTCCGTCCCAACACCATCACAAACACAGTTGGTGGGGACGCGAGAGAGGGCCTTCTCAGTAGCTGCCCCTAGACTCTGAAACTCCCTACCCAGGGAGATCAGGATGGCTCCCTTCTTGATGGCCTTCCGCCAGCAGGTGAAGACCTACCTATTCACACAGGCATTTAAGGAATTGCTATAAGGACAGGCTGGGATGTTGGACCATTTTAAAAATTTGTTACAGTTTCCCCCCCTCTTATTTATAGTTTTATCTTTTTAAAATATGTTTTATTCTTTTAAAAACTGTTTCTTTTATTAAACATAATCTTTACATATATATACATCAACAATATTTGTAGCTCAGTCATAGTCTCAAATTAGTCTCATCTCCCCCCCCAGACAAACAAGACAAACCCCAAAACAAAAACTCACATACGTAAGCTTAGACATAAAAGAACTAAAACTGAACATCTGGTATAACATCCCTCTGTTTAACCTTATTGAAAATTATTCTATTTTCCAGCATTTCTAAAACATATTCCCCGTTTCGTGCTTAATATTTTCTGCTTCATCTCTCTACAATGTTTAATTTTCTATTAATGTTTTATTATACAAGGCTATGACATAATTATCTATAGTATCTTATTATCCTTTAGATCGCCGTATTCTAGGAAATTGTCAAAATCTCTTATCCTCCCTTATACTTTACGTCAAGGAGGTCTTTTCCATCTTAACTCTACCATCCAGAAGGAGAGGAAAGGGAGACATGCCGGAGAAAAAGAGACCATAGGATAGTATAGAAGATTTTTTCTGTTTGCTTCTATATTTCATTTCTATATCCTCTTTAAAGTTTAATACCCTTGGTCATTCTTATTTATCTATATTAAAACCATCGTTTTTCACAAAATTGTAGCAGTGGTTTCCATACATTCTCAATATTCTTTTCATACTTATCTACATCTCTTAATCGCATAGTAATCATATCCATCTCTATCACATCCATTACCTTTATCAACCATTCATCCATATCAATATCACCCTGATTCTTCTAATTTTTTAGCAATTATCATTCTTGCTGTGGTAATAAGATATAATACAGGTTTCAGAAATTTTCTTATCCCTTTATCTTCAATGATATTCAGCAAATACATTTCTGGTATTAATTTGACATTTAAATTATATATTCTCATTATACTCGTTTGTACTTCTTTCCAAAATTTTTGAATAATTGGGCAAGTCTACCAAATTTGAAAAAAAGACCCATAATGTTTTCTACATCTCCAACATTTTCCCTCCCCAGTTTTATACATTTTTGCCAATCTAGCCAGTGGAAGATACCATCTGTGTAGCATCTTGATAAAGTTTTCTTTTATATCTACACACGCTGTAAAATCCAAATCTTTGCCCCATGCTCTTTCCCAATTTTCCAACTTAATATTTCTGCCAATATTTTTTGCCCATTCAATCATGCTGGATTTAATGGGTTCTTCTTCCACCTCTATTTTTAGATAGAGTTTATATAACTTTGTAATCATCCCCTTATTATTCTTATTATCCTTCAGTAATAACATTTCCAGATCCGTTTTTTTCCATCGTTATTCCTCTCTATTTCATGTCTTCTTTAAATCTTTCCAGCAGTTGTCTATGCGTAAACCATCCCAGATCTATACCCTCCTGTTCCAATTGTTCCTTGCTTTTCATTGATACCTTCCCCTTCTCACTTATCACTAAATCCTTATATTTCAGCCATCTTTTATCTATTAATTTACTCCTTTTCATAAAAGCTTCGTGCGGTGATGTCCATGTCAGGATATGTGTATATATTTTTTCTTTATATTTCGCCCAGATTCTCAACAATGTTCTTCTAATTATATGATTGTTGAAGCCTTTATTTTGCACTAATTTCCCATACCATAGGTATGCGTGCCATCCGTATCTAATGTTGAAACCTTCCAAATTTAACAAATTTTCGTTTTCTAGCCTAATCCACTCCAGAATCCATTCAAGGCAATTTGCGTGAAAGTATAGTCTTAGATCTGGTAATGATAGTCCTCCTCTCTCCCTTAAATCTATTAGTGTCTTCCATTTAATTCTTGATTTTCTCCTGGACCATATAAATTTTTGTAGATCCTTTTTTCAGTGATTAAATTTTTTTTCATTCAATATGATTGGTAAATTCTGGTAGTAATACATTAGTTTTGGTAAAATGTTCATCTTTATTAGTGAAATTTTTCCCATCAATGACAGCTTTAATTTTGACCATTTTACTAGTTTCCTTCTGATCTCTTGCCATATTTTTTTATAATTGTTGTCAAATAATTCCGAATTTTTATTAGTTAGCTCAATTCCTAAATATTTAATTTTTTTCTGAATTTGAATGTTTGTCATCTCTTGAAATTTCTTCTTTCTTTCTTCATCCATATTTAATGTCAGCATTGCCGATTTGTTTTTATTTAGTTTTAGACCTGCCCAATTTCCGTATTGTTCTATTTTTTCAATAGCTCTAGGAATGTTCCTTAATGGTTCTTCTGTGATTATTGCTATGTTATCCGCATATGCCAAAATCTTAATTTCGTTACCTTTTATATATGTTCCTCTTATTTGTTTCTCATTCCTTATCTTCTTACGTAGAATCTCCAGACACATGATAAAGAAGAGCAGAGACAGTGGACATCCCTGTCTCGTTCCCTTTTCGATTTTAAATTCTTCTGTTTTACTTCTGTTTACTGTTATTTTTGCCTTTTGATCTTTATATATTTGCCTTATCCAATACAGTGGTACCCCGGGTTACGAATTTAATTCGTTCCGCCGCCGCGTTCGTAACCCGAAATCCTTCGTAAGCCGAAAAAGCCATAGGCGCTAATAGCGAAAGCCGCGATTTCGTGCGAAAAAGCGCCGAAAAGCACCAAAAAATTTTTCGTAACCCGAAATAACCTTCGTAACCCGGAACAGTTTTTTTCTATGGATTTTTTTCGTAACCCGGAAATTTCGTAAGGCGGCGCATTCGTATCCCGGGGTACTACTGTATAAAATGTTTTCTCCACAATCAAGTTTTTTAATAAGTTCAAATAAAAATGTCCAGTTTAAGTTGTCAAATGCCTTTCGGCATCTGCAAATAATATAGTTGATTCCTTTCCAGGATTTTTTTCATAGTATTCAATCAAGTTAATAATTATCCTCATGTGTTGTTTTGTATGTCTTTTTGGGAGAAAGCCGCATTGATTTTGATGAATCCAATTATTTAGTATTTTTTTAATCCTTTCAGCTATTATAATTGCAAAGATTTTATAGTCACTATTTAACAGGGATATTGGCCTGTAATTTTGTATGAGTGTCCTGTCCTTTCCCTCTTTTGGTATTAGCACCACGTTAGTCTCTTTCCATGTGTCTGGGATTCCCTCCTTGATTATATCATTTAATGTTTTTTGTAATGGTTCACATAGCTCCTCACAGAAAATTTTGTAAAATCCTTCTGAAAATCCATCAGGGCCTGGTGATTTTCCATTTTCCATTTTGTTAATTGCTTGTTTAATTTCTGTTGTCATTATTTTACTATTCAATTGTTCCTTCAACTCTTCTGTTATTTTTAATTTATCTGTGTCTTCCAAATATCTCTGTATCTTTCCCTCGATCTGTTTGTCCTCTGGTTGTCTTTTATATAGTTTTTGAAAGTATTTCCAAAAGATTCTCTTTATTTCTTTCAATTCAGTAAAGCTTTCTTGACCTTCTTTTATTTCGAGTATCATATTTTTTCTTTTTTCTTCCTCACTTTCGTTTCTAGATATCTTCCAATCTTATTTCCAAACTCGAAATGCCTGTTTTAGAAATTTCATCTTTTTACTTAATTCTTCCCCCATTTTACTATCTAATTGTTTTTTTTTTCAAAAATGCCAATTGTTTTTTAAGATTTTTATTTTTCCCTCCAGAATCCATTAACTCTTTTTCTGTTTCTTGGATTTTATCCGATATCTTTGTAATTTCCATGTTTCTCTCTCTTTTCTTTTCTGCACTTTTTTTCATAATAAATCCCCTAATCACCGCTTTTAATGCGTCCCAAATTACTTTCATCTTCATATTAGGGTCCATATTCTCTTTGAGATATAATTTAATTTGTTCTCCAATTTGTTTTTTAATTCTTTCATCCTTTAATACATTCTCATTTAGTTTCCAGGCAAAATCTGTCTTTGTTTGTTTTATCTCTAATACAATTTGATTATGGTCAGACATCTTATTAATCTTTATTTTTACTTCTTTTATTTCATTGATAAGATTTTTTGAAATGAAGAACATGTCGATTCTTGAAGCCAAATTATGTGGGTTGAGTAGAATGTAAAGTCCTTTGTATTTTGAAATTTATACCTCCATGCATCCATAAGTGAGAAATATTCTTGTAATTCGAAAAATTTGTTAGGCAGTTTCCCTTGTTGACTTCGTATTTTCTTTTTCAATTGTCTATCTATTTTGGGCTCTATCATGCCATTCCAGTCACTCATGTATATATGTTGTTCAAAGTCATTTCTTATAGAAGTTGCCTTTATTCTGTAGTGGTCCATATATACCCAATATCAATGTTTTCTTTCCATTTAGTTCAATCTCAATTCCGATATATCTTCCGTTTACGTCATTCAGTATTTCCTTAATAACTGTTTTAATATTGTAATAATTTAATTCCTTTTTAATGTACTTATTATTATTGTTTATTTTTTAATTTAATTTAGTTTTTTTTAATTAATTATATTTATTGTATTCAACAAAACTATTTACATTCGCTTTCACCACTTACATATTCTCAATTCCCTTCCCCTCTCCCTTCCCCTGTCCCTCCCCCC
>NC_056522.1:29475800-29478410 GCF_019175285.1 Sceloporus undulatus | reverse complement strand
GTGGGGGCTTTATGCCCCTGATGTTCCTGGCTCCTCCTCCTCCCTCGCGCCGCCGCCGCCGCAAAAACGCCGCCGCCGCCCGGCAATTCCCAGTTTTCTGGGCTTGCTGCTTCCTCCTCTGCCAGGTAGGTGTGGCCAGGGCCTTCCCTCACTCCTCTGCTGCTTCTGGCTTCTGCTCCAATTTAATTTAGTTTTTTATGTTTTTAACTGTACTGTTTTTAAAGCTGTGAAGCCTCTCAGAGTCCCAGTCCTAGGAAAAGAGTGGGATACAAATAAATATAATAAATAAATAATAGCTTTAATTCATTTTCTATCAAGAAAAAGATAATCAGATTTGGCCAACATTTCAGAATAAATACATACTTGTATCAGAATTACTTAATATAAGTTTCAATCTGTGAAACGTCTAAAATTCCAGAACATTCCATTTCCATTCATTTTTCATCCATCCTCTATGTTCCTTCTATCTGTTCTTTTATTTATCATTTTAAAAGAGTAGTGCAACAGTATGTTCTTTTTCTCTTCTCACTAATATGCCCCACAACTGTCTGCCCTGGAGTATCCTTGAAATCACCTCCCAGCAGATTTTAAGGAGAAATGGCTTCAGGGAAGAAAAGGAAATCAACTCTCTTCCAGTTCCACTGCTGAAAGCATTTCCATCACTAGCAAAAGCCACTGATGTTACCCATATCTATTTAATGATGTTATCAGTAAATGGAAATGGGCAAAATACCGAAAATCAGTGTGCATATACATTCCAATTTGCATGGAATGAGTTACAATAAAAGTCTTTGTAGCAATGTTTTCAGTATATGATAACCTGTTATTTTTTTGTAACAATAAAATAACTAGTTTCTCCTCTTCTATGGATAATTCAGGAGTGTTCACACTTCTGAGAGTGCATCAAGGCTTATCTAAAAATAGGCATTTGTGCCTAGCTTCTTTACTTATCAATTTAGCTAAATTATGATATACCCTAGAGATTCGAATACTTTGATTTCCCCTGACATGATTCCAGCTTAAAGCACCTGGACTATTTTGATGTTTTCAACAACAAAGGCACAATTACTTTTAAAAATATTTTAAACTAAGGTTTTGGGGAACTTTGGGAAAAGGAAACCAGGATAATGTCCCAACCACTGCCCAAACAGTACTAAACAGATCCTGTTCAAGGCAGAGCTTGCCATAAAACCCACAGAAATAGATCCAGTGAAGCTGGATGCTAGAGGAATAAATTTGGTACCCATTTATAAACAATTGACATTTTTGCATAGAATAAATAATCATATTTCCCCCCAAAAAACCCAATAACACCCAACCTTGTTTGGATCTAGGAATGTCTGTCCATTCTTGCAATGTGTCTTTTGCTCATAGAAAGCTATCTTATGTGAATGAAAGAGTTCCTTTGAATTTGGGTCTATGTACACTACTATTTTCAACACAAGGGTTACTTCTTAAAAAGTCCATGCTCAAGTTTTGTGAGAGTTCATTTCATATCATTTTTCATTTCTTTGACTGTAGGTCGTTGGGTTTGATGCATCTACCACAGTGGAAGAATTTCTGAACACACTTAATCAGGATACAGGAATGAGGAAACCAACAGAATCAGGTTTTGCTTTATTTACAGATGATCCCTCAGGCAGAGATGTAGAACACTGTCTTCAAGGAAATATCAAGGTAACCAGGCCCTTTAATGAGCTGTCAAAAACTATCTTGTTTTATTTCTACAGGTGTATATTCCAGAATAACATTTTTTTTTCTTTATTTAAATGCTTTCTTTGTTGCAAGGAGAGGCTGGGGCAGGTAAGACAGTTTAAAGGTCACTAAAGATAAAGTTTGAAATAGATGTATGTGAAGGTTTTCAGTGACTAGTGTAATATTTTTGGCAGAATTTGGATAAAGCTGTGATCAGTTACTTTGAAAAAAATAACTACAGTTTCTTGGTTTTTGCTGTCTTTGTGGCACTTGATGGCAATAATATGACAGTTTCTCATGATTCCAAACTTTATTGCTAAATGGAAGTGGGAAAGTTCCACCCCAGCGACCCTTCCTCATAGAAAGACACAGTAGCAATATCCACATTTTCTGTGTGACAACACAAATTCACAAGGCTTGGCCTTCCATTACATAGGCTACAATAATCTTTCATGCAGAATATTTATATTTACTGTATTTTCCGGCCTATAAGACGACTTTTTAGCCCAGAAAAATGTTCCCCAAAGTCGGGGGTAGTCTTGTACTCCGGAAAGCCCCTGGGTCCTAAAGAGAGCCCTCGGCAGGGAAGGCTTCTCTCAAAGGCAAAGGAGCATCCTCCTCCGTTCCTTCCCTCCTTTGCCTTCCCTCCCTCCCTTTCTTTTCCCCTCTTTCCTTCCCTCCCTCCCTTCCTCCTTCCTTCCTTCCCTTTTCCTTCCTTTTCTTCTCTGCCTTCCTTCCTTGCTCCCTCCTTTCCCTTCCTGTCCTCGGAAGGCAGAAGGTCTGTCTCTACCTTCCCTCCAGCCTGAGAGCCAGGCTGGCTACAGAGCAACCAATCCTTTGGAGTCACACACTCACAGTTTTCAGCCAATCAGAGAGAGGGCTGGAGAGTGGTCGCCCCCCCACCCTCAGAAAAGG
>NC_056522.1:29471533-29475700 GCF_019175285.1 Sceloporus undulatus | reverse complement strand
CCCCCCCCCCGCCCTCACAAACTACAATTCCCAGGATTCCCTGGTTTTTCAAGGGAATTGCCTCCACACTTCCAGATCCCAGCCCCAGAGAATGAGTCTACAGCATAATCAGTGTTGCCAATTTAAGTCCACTTCTGCAGGTGCATTTGGATTTAATAATGATAACAATAATGGTGATGATGATGATAGAGAGATAGATCTTGTAGCACCTTTGAGTCTCACTGAAAGAAAAGTTGGCAGCATGAGCTTTCCTAGACTTAAGCGTACTTCCTCAGATGCATGGGAATTGTAGTTCATTGTGGCACCAGAGCTCTCACAAAACTACAATTCCCAGGGTTCCCTAGCACTGAGCCAGGGCAGTTAAAGCAGTCTCAAACTGGATTATTTCTGCAGTATGGATTGGACCTTGAGCATTTTTAATAACCAAGGTCCAAAACACACTGCAGAAATAATCCAGTTTGTGACCACTTTAACTCTCCTGGCTCAGTGCTAGGGAATCCTGGGAATTGTAGTTTGTTGTGGCACCAGAGCTCTTTCTGAGAACGCTCAATGTCTCACAAAACTACACTTCCCAGGGTTCCCTAGCACTGAGCCAGGGCAGTTATTTCTGAAGTGTGTCTTGGATCCAACTAAGGCTGCATCTTCACTCCAGAGACAATCCAGTTTCATACCGTTTTAACTGCCATGGCCCAGTGCTATGAAATCCTGGGAATTGTAGTTTGTTGTCACACCAAAGTTGTCTGAGAAGGCTAAATATCTCAGAAAACTAGAATTCCCAGGATTCCATAGCACTGAGCCAGGGCAGTTAAAGCAGTCTCAAACTGGATTATTTCTGAAGTGTGTCTTGGACCCAACTCAGGCTGCATCTTCACTCCAGAGACAATCCAGTTTTGTACTGTTTTAACTGCCATGGCCCAGTGCTATGAAATCCTGGGAACTAATTTGTTGTCACACCAGAGTTTTCTGGGAGAGAAAGTTAAATGTCTCACAAAACTAGAATTCCCAGGATTCCCTGGCACTGAGCCAGGGCAGTTAAAGGGGTGTCAAACTGGATTATTTCTGCAGTGCAGTTGCAGCCTAACACGTTTCTATTTGGCACAAAGCTTCCTGGGCTTTGATTCCAATAGGAGCCACTTGAACTGCCACGGCTCCATCCATACAGAATCCCTGGGATTTGTAGTTTGGATCAGTGCCCCTCCATGCATTCTTTGGGCAGAGAAGGCAAAAGACCTTATAAAACTACAGATTCTAGGATTCCAATAGGATGGAGCAGCAGCTCTTAAAATGGTGTCAAACTGCATTAATTCTAAAGTGTAGATGCACCAAGAGGAAGGGCGGGAGGAGCTGTCGAGGCGGGTGAAATAATGTTGTGTATGCTGTTATTTCAAACGTGGAACAGACTCCTTCCTCAGAGTGTAGTGGAGTCTCCCTCCTCTTCCCCTCCTTTTCTTCTTTCTCCTTCTCCTTTTTTCTCCTCCCCCTCTTTCTCCTCTGCCGCTGCTGCTACTGTTATTGTGTGCCTTCAGCTCCTTTCTGACTTATCGTGGAAGAGAGGGGTGGTCTTATACGGTGAGTATATCCCAAACACTCTATTTTAAGTTGTAAAGTTGGGGGTCGTCTTATACGCCCAGTCGTCTTATATGCCGGAATATACGGTAGCTGCATGATTATGATGTTATAGCTCTTCATTTATTTCAGGGAAATTTTCAGGCAAATATTCCTAGACTGCATCCTAATTGCCTATTAGGCTATTTAGTAGTAAGTAAACTTTAGTAATAAGTTTATTGCTATTAAATCAGTTCTAGTGCAGATTTCCTTTTTGCATATTTTTGGAATAAATATATTCTACCTCATGATTTTCTTTGTAGATCTGTGACATTATTTCTAGATGGGAACAAGCCTCTAAAGAACAACATCCTGGGAAATGTGAAGGGACAAGAACTGTAAGGCTTACTTACAAGAACAGGTATATAATAATAAATTGAGCTGATGCCTCTGGCAATGTTATTCTTTAAGGCAGATGTATAGGTTAATTACAATCAATGATCAGAACACTGTACAGCCAATGATTAGAACTACCAGGCAACATGGGAATTAATAATAATTAAGAAAATAATAGATCAGTGGTGTAGATCTAAGAACATACAGAGTGCTTTCCCCTCACAATTAAGTAATCACAGTAACAATAGCAAGTACATTTCTATACCGTTTATCAGTGAGCTAGCACTACTTAAGCAGTTTGCAATGTGTAAGCCAATTGCCCCCAACAGGCTTCGCTACTCATTTTACCCACCTACAAAAGTATTAACAATACATCTGAATTTAGGGAGATAGGTAGACTTAATTCTTGGTATTTTTCTTTTGAGAAATTAACCATTGAACTTAAGCTGCTAAGGTAAGCATGCCCCATTTTAACCATCAAAACAGAAATAACTCATGGTGGTTCCATACTGCGGCCTCATAGCACAACCAGCCAAAAGGCATTGTGCAATTATTTTCTCTTCCCTCCTTAACATATCTTTTGTGGAAAAATAGAAGACATTAAGGGGCAAAACAGATGGGCAGGAAGGAGCGGCCAAAAGCCGCTCCCAGCCCAATCGTCCCAGGGTCACAGTGAACATACGCCATGCCCCCGAGGACACCCACTGCCATGCTCCCAAATGGACTGCAGCAAGAAGTGGAAAATAGCCGCTTGTTTTTGGACCTCCTTAGGCAGCCCTGGCACAACCCCAGGGCGGCTTCCAGGGGCATTCATCATCTAAGCCCCACGCCCGTGGAGCAGCCAGAAGCCGCTCCCATCTGCTCGTCTGTTTCAGACCTAAGTTTAACAATTACATCCAGTAAAATTCCATGACTGAGGAAACATCCTTGGTATATCAGATATCCAGAAAACTGGCATTATTCTGTTTTTATATGCTGTAAACTTTTTTAAAAAATCATTTTCAAATTTCCTTCCCTGTGTTTTTTTCCCTGCTGAGAGCTGCTTTTGAAATATTGAAATCATTGAGATTTAAATAGTCTGCATGACTTCTGATTTGGCTTTTAGCCACCCCATCATGAAACTATGCAATGATGGTAGCAAAAGAAAGTACTAGAAAAGAATAGATGATTGCCATTTTCAGCTTTAAGCATTCCCTTGTTTGGTCATCTCCTTCTCCCTCTGCCAATTCCAGAATCAAATTTAATGTCATAATATCCATAGCTTTAGTTCAGAAGTTCATTAACATACCAGAAATCTTTCCCTTTATCTTTTATATTTCATAAAGAGAACCAACAGTACTATACTTAAGAAAACGGAAACCAAAACAAACAAACTTTTACCCAAGGGATGATATTCATAGAATTCTAGCACAGTAGACTAGTTGTAAATTGAAATTTGCTGCACATAGGATAAATAGTGCTAATCAAGTATGATGTAGTTCCATAGAGAAGCAGATATAAATTGGTTCCCCTATCTTTTTTATTCTCCTGCTCTGCAAATCTTAACACTGAGAACTGGAAATTCATATCTGTGTGTCAGTCTTACTTCTTATTTTTGTTTATTTTCCTGGACCACCACATTTTTTTCATAGCCAGTACATTTTTACATATACTGATGTTTACTATCAAGTATTAAAGAAGATTTTGCTTTGTTTGCATTGGATACTCTTTCTAAAAAAAATCAGTTAAAAATTATAGGACTTCAATTATTAGTGCTGAAATAGCACATTTCCATATCTGTGCTAGAACTGCCTTTTTACAAATATCTTTTACAAGTGTGTACTCTTTTTATTTTGTAGGCTTTATTTTTCAGTGCAAATTCGTGGAGAGACTGAAAGAGAAAAGATGCTATTAATGTATCAAACAAATGATCAAATTGTAAATGGTCTTTTCCCTGTAAACAAAGATCTAGCACTAGAACTGTCAGCGCTTTTGGCACAGGTAATTAGTTTTTATGATTTTCTTCCATACCTGTGTTTGTTTAGCAAACATTTTATTCAAAACGAACATTATACACATATGAAATGACACAACCAGGTCAAGTGAGCCTTACATATGTGAGTAAACAAAACATTTTGAGTCTTCTGGAGACCACCTGAAAGCTTCTTTCAAAATGCATCCCAGTAGGTTTTTTTCCTTCTTCTTCTTCTTCTTCTTCTTCTTCTTCTTCTTCTTCTTCTTCTTCTT